>NC_143157.1:13417075-13531287 GCF_041381405.1 Jatropha curcas | reverse complement strand
TGAGGACAAGGGATAAAGTTTCACGGTTAACCAGGAATGTTTGAACCAAAAAACCTGAATCAAACCGTCTAAAGGAGCCTGACCCACGTTAGGGTTGCATCACGCAGCTACAACGCGCGTGACGCCACTGTTAGTTGCGTCACGCAGCTCTAACGGGTCTGACACCCCTGGCGCGCTCCGTGCAACGGCCTGCACTGTTTGTATGGATACGCGGCAACAGTACGAAAAGTAAGTCGCGTCACGCAGGTTTACGGCTGCGTCACGCAGCTTCTACCCGCGTCACGCGACTGCTCTGTCGCCCTAGCCATATAAATACTACATTACATAGCAAAAACGGGACTTTGGACATTTTTTAAGATTTTTCTCTCGTTTTTCTCTAAGACATTAATTTTCTGAGCTTAGGTATCAAAAAAGATAAGCTCTTTCTCAAGAACTCGTCTGAGTAAATTTGGGATAGATCAAGTCATAGATATCTAGATTTAAAATCAAGAAAAATAACAAAAAAAAAAGAGAAGATAAAGAAAGAGGAAAAGAGAGGAAAATCGTTTTGTTTTCGTAGAAGAACCTGGTGATTACATTCCTGTGACTGTGAAACATTACTTCCATATCAATACCAACGTATGCAATCCTCAAATCTGAGGGTTAGGTAACAATCTTAACCTTTCTCTTTCATTTCTAGTATTTTACCTCTTAAATCCCATTTTTCACACTATTTGACTGGACTGTTATTGATAAACACAAGTTTGCCTATTGTTGAACCCTTCTGGGTTGGTTCTAAACGCTAAAATAAAAGAATACATAAAAAGGGTAGGGTTTGAAAGGTAGTTGTGGACCAGAGCAGCCGCGTCACGCAGCTATCACGTGCGTGACGCGACTGTTCGTGTCCAAAAATCCTTATCTTGGATTAGACTACCTGCGTGACGCAGCTATTCAAGTACACAGTTTTATTTCTTTTTATACTTTGTTTAGTGTTTCACTGTAAATAACTAATCGAAGTGTCTGCGTGTTTTGAATAACTATGAGGAGTTCCGTCACGCGGCTTAGAAGTTCCGTCACACAACTGTTCTTCATAGAACAGCTGCGTGACGCGGACTGTTCTAATCTACAAGGCTGTAATTAGAGTTCCTTCACGCGACTGTTCTTCGTAGAACAGCTGCGTGGCGCAACTGTTACAAGCCCAGAATAAGAGACGAGAGTTGCGTCACGCGACTGTTCTTTGTAGGACAGCTGCGTGACGCGACTGTTTCCCAGCTTCAATTTACTTTTGGTATTTTATTTAAATTCCATGTCAATTAAGTAGGTTTTTAACCCTAATCCAGGAGGTAATCAATTATGGGCAAACTAAGTTTTAATCAAACAAAGTCAATCAATTATTGATGATTATGAGTTTTGAGGGATTATTTTTTTTTTGTTGTTATTTACTATTAATTATATTTTTAGACTCGGTTTGTGGCCCGCCTTTAACCATAAGGCAAGAGCGGGTCTTTTATTTTATTTGATATGTATTATGGATGGATGATGGATGATATACTTTATTTGTGATGAATGCAATGGATGGATCTAATTGGGACGGTTAATTAATTTTCCACATAGGAACTCGGTTCGATTTATTCGGGTTGGGTTCAAATATGGCTTTATAAAATAAAATCAAATTAGAAATCGTAGGTTGAAAGAGGCCGGTTTTTCCGGGCGTCGGCTTCCAACGGGCCGACGTACCCAATTCCCTTACCTAGAATCGTACTTGGTACGCCTGACCAGTTTTATCTCAAGTAAAGGCCTTAAATAATATGGGTTAAATGGAGTCACTTTTATAAAATAAAATTGGAAACGGTCCCATTGCCGAAATAATGGGTGGCAACTCAACATATTTTATAAGACGATTTATCGGCATCGAACATCCAAAAAGATTTTTATCACCTTTTTCAAAACAATAATAATATATAAAAGATGTTTTCGGATCCTTCCGGGGTTCGGGATTTCGGCGAAAACAGTTTGGCGACTCCGCTGGGGATTTGCACCCATTAATCCCGGTTATTTTTAATAATTTAGTGGTTGCAATTAGGAATGACTCTAAAAGCCTACTTTTTCTAATAAAATTGGTTAGAAAAGCCGATGGAAATTATTGATCGTCCGTATATGTTTAATTGCTTTCCTTTTCTTTCTAGGATTTTTGCATTCACTCGCATTCCTTGCTTCTCACCTCATTCTACCCGTATCACCCTTCGGTACTGGTGTTAAGTTTGATGGTGGATCTAGCCTAGACCATGCGATTTAGGTGCATCCATCCGAGAATTAACATTACTACCAACCGCAAGTCTAGTACCTTAAAAGTGCGTCAAAAGGAGTAGGCCCAACAAAAGCCCGAATCCTGTTTGCGGAACCCAGACTCTGTTCAGCCCAATGAGATCGAAGGCCATGCATGTAGTTCAAAGCCTTAGTTACTTCCCCTAAGGTGCACCTGATGCTATTTGCTGTTGTAATGCCGCATTCATTTCCGAGAGCTTATATCGTCAATCTCAAAACCCCCTGTTGGTTGTCGAGATTAGACCTATTCCTAGGAAACAGATGTCGGAATTTATACCAATGGAATCCGTGTGTGGGAGAAATAAGGTTGGAAGGCATGCATTTCCCAACTCCCGTTCCCCTGTATGATATAAATTGTACATATGTTGTGACATTCATGCACCATGTAACACCTTCCTTTTCAGCCATGCATTAATAGGAGCTAATGTTCGATATGGACATTTGACCTTGATTTTGAGGACTGGATTTCGAATTCGTTACGAATAATATAATGCAATTACTTATAGTGAACTAATACCCAAAGAAAAGGGAGTTATAAGGGGGTTGCAATTCCTTTGTATTTTAACATTTCCCACATTATCTGAAAATAAGTGAGAGATTATAAGATCTTGTAACGAAATAAAAGAAAAATCCTGCTTGGGACCATATGTTCCATGGCAAAAGGTAAGGATACAAAATATACACAAAAATAACAAAAATCCCGCTTGGAAAATCTTTCATTCCGAGGCAAAAGTTAGGGATTCGAGAGAAAATAGTCAACCGTAAATCCAAAAGGAACGGTCGACGACAGATAATGCTCGAAATATTCAAATACAAAATAAGTTATTGATGCATTATTCATATCGAATTTTTGATCCGGTCGTTGAAATCGAGATCTTATTTCCATATCGATTTTAGCGCATTAGAAATGCATTCTTCATCCTATGTGCTCTCATTTTCACATGCATACATGCAGGACCCTCTGTAACTCAGAAATTTTTTTGTCACAATTGATCCTTCCCGGGAAACTACTTTGGGAGTTTGGAATCGGCATCCTGGTCAGCGTTTAATCAAAACATCCCCAATCCTCGAATTTGCTCCAGTTAGCTTCGTGAATCAGTCCAGTTCATCAGATTCAGAACCCGATTCAGATCCAGTAGAAATGGCGGATAATACAGAAAATGAGACCGAATTTTCTGAAGCCCAGATAAGAACCATTGCTCAGATTGTGGCTGCGGCTCTTACTCAAGACAGGGCCCCAAAATCAGAATACTCCCCCTTCGGGTAGCCAACCTGTGGCTGAAGAGAGTCCGATCCCGGAACCCTGTGTCAAGTAATCAGGCTTTTGTGGGAAAACACTGTCCCAGTTGAAAATGATATGCTCAAGCAACTCGCCGATCTGAAAGAAAGATTCAACAAAATGGCGGCAGAAGTAAAGGAGAAAGACCCGGCCACCAATTTTCACATAACTGAGTATGTTCTGCACCCGACCAGTCGGCCTCATTCAAGACCCTTCAAGCATTCTATATTTGAAGGAGACAATGATCCTCGTTCTCACTTGTCTGAATTTCTCCGAGTATCCCAAATGAACCGGTATAATGAGGAAGATGTTTTGCAAGCATTCCGCAAACACTACATAAGGACTATCGGAGGGTGGTATGACGGTTTAGACGAGGAGGTTCAGAAGAATTGGATCAAACTACAGACAGCTTTTCTCAAACATTTGAAGACTGAAGAGAGTGATGAGTTCAGCCTGCGAGACCTGGAGAGTTTAAGAAAAGGGAAGGATGAAAGCTTTTCTGATTACTACAGGAGGTGGAGAACTAAGCTGTATAGAGTTCAGACAAGGCCAAAGGACAAAGAGCTGATCAGAATCTTTAGCAGGAGCTTGTTGCCCTTCTTCAAAGAAAGGATGCTGACTCAGTCGCTCACTGATTTTTCTCTGGTTCAAAGTGCTGGTCTAAACATCGAGGAATTGTACAAGGAAGAAAAGAAGAAGAACAGAGGGTTTGGTAACTACCGGACTTCTTATGGTGACAGAGGTGCCGGAAGCAGTAATCAGAATCAGTCAGGAGCCAGTAACACCGTAATAGGTGCAGTTAATGAGAGAACTAGGAGAGAGTTCACTGACTTAGGAAGACCTTTGAGCACAGTACTAAGATCTTGCATCAAGAACGGGGTGTTGTCGAAGCTGCCAGTCGATCCGACTAAACCCGTGTGAGGGAGGTATATGGACCGAAATTGTGATTACCATCAGTGCAAATGGCATTCAACTGATGAATGTTTCAAACTAAGGCACGATATTCAAGATTTGATTGACAGTGGAAAAATTACTAAGCCTTCGGAAAAGAGCAAGCCAAGCACCAAGAACAACCCACTTCCTCAATATCAGTACAACTATCCATCCCGTAAGTCTCAGTCGGGTGGATCGGTCAATGCAATCGGGAGTGGATTACCAGAAGAAATAGTATTGGCTGAAGCAGAATGGGAAGAGCGGACGTGTGCCATGTTGAACATATGGGACGACTGTAGTAGTGATGAGGAAGAGAAGGTGCCAGTGAAGATTGAAATCGAGAAAAGTATCACTGTGAAGGTAGGCGATGTGCCGGAAGATGAGGATGAGCAACTCCAGCTGGCCATTCAAAAGAGTTTAGCCAATCAAGAGTAACAATGGTACTACAGCAGTGAGGAAGAAGTGAATGAAGTAGGTGTTCAGAGTTTGACCCGAAGTGGGCGAGTGTACAATCCCGAGAGCAGTATGCAGGCTAAGGGAAAAGAGACTGCTGTTGATGGAGCAAAGAAGAAAATGACAGAGAAAGACGGGGAGAACCCGAAAGAGAAAAAGAAAGAAGAGGAGGTAGTGAAAGGGCAAAAGAAGGCTGTCGAAGTTGGAGAAACCAGTCAGAGTAAGACACCTAATGGGGTGACCACCAGCTCAGTACTGAATCAATTGCAGAAAACAAGAGCAGACATTTCGATATGGGATTTACTGATAGCATCTAAGGAGCACAGAGAAGCTTTACTTGAAGCCATGACTTTTGTCAGAGTGCCGGCTCGGATCCAAAGTGTTGATATGATCAATGTGCTATAGCGGAGAATAGGCGAAGTCACTTTCTTTGATTCAGACCTCCCACCAGAAGGAAGGAACCACTGTAAGCCACTGTATATTCAGATTTCCGTCAATGGACGAGACACCCGGAATGTGATGGTGGACAACGGATCAGCACTATGTGTATGTCCGCTGAAGATGCTGTCTAAGTTCAAGATCGAAGAATCAGAGCTTGAGCCATCAAATATGGTGGTCAAAGCTTATGACAATACTATGCGGAACGCGAAAGGGACCTTTAAAGCAAAGATATCCACAAGCACCGTGGAAAGCTGGGTAGATGTAGTTGTGCTCAATATCTTAGCCAATTATGCTCTATTGTTGGGAAGACCTTGGCTCCACCCTTTAGGCGCAGTTCCGTCCACTCTGCACAGAAAAGTAAAAATCCCGTGGGGTACAGATGTGGTAACCATTAACGCATAAGAGGATCTGAATGTGGCTGCAGTGGAAGGTCTAGAATTGGCGGTGCCATTATCGGGATTTCAGGTGGCAGTAATTGATGCGCCTACAACCAAGAGCAAGAGTGCAGCAAACAGCATGAGTCCTTTTTCGAGAAAAATGATGAAGAAGATGAATTGGCAGTACGACAAAGGTTTGGGCCGGGAGTTGCAAGGAAGGTTTGAGCCTCTCTCATCGGCATTGGGGCAGCAAGACAAGCGTGGACTGGGATATTCTGAAAATAGAAAGAAGGAAAGATATGAGATTCGATCTCCAGTCAGAGGGTCAAACTTGAATCAGATCTTCTTTGTTCCACAAGCTGAAGGGGAATTTCAGAGCAGAGGAAAGACCTACCCCGGCTTGGAGATATTTATGACCGATTATGAGGAGAAGCTGGTCAAGTCGCCCGAGCCTTCTTTGGAACAGCTGGTGGATGGAACCGAGTTCATGGTATGCGTGACAGAAGCAAGTACTGAATCTGATTGATCGAAGAAGATATCTGAGTTTGAAGACTTTTTGGGGATTGGGGATGAAGCTTCCAAGTCAGTGCAAGAGCAAAAGGCCAAGGCACGGATCCTCCAATCTGTTCTAGCCGCTGAAGATGCCAAAGAGGCAGAGAGGAAGGCAAAGAAGACGACAGTGCAGGGAAAGGCCAAGAAAGAAGCTACCCCGGCGGAAGAAGAAGGCGCAGACGCTGACGAAGTGGTCTAGGCAATAAAAGATACTTGTAATGAATGTATTGAACAGGCAGTTAATCCTGTATTTTGTTTTTCTGATGCTTGTTTTGAGAACACTATGGATGGTTTTCCTCTTTTATTTCAATCAATGGAAGTGAACTTTGACTATTTGTTTTCTTGTTTTCCTGATTGTCACGTTCATGGCATTGATTATACCACTCGCATATTTGACATAAACGCATTGCATAATTTTGCATTTAATTTAAGCACCACCGAAGATCCTAAAATAATTGAAATCGGATCAGACTTCAAATCTGAGCTCAGACAAGACCTTCAAGAATGTATCAAAAGAAACTCAGAGGTATTTGCCTGGAGCTACGCGGACATGCCAGGGATTGACAGATCAATAGCAGAGCACTTCATTCCTACTGATCCGAGTATTAAGCCAGTAAAGCAGAAAAGGAGAAGGGTCAGACCAGAATGGCAGGACAAGATCAAAGCTGAAGTCTAGAAACAGTTGGATATAGGATTCTTAGAAGTAGTACACTATCCGGAGTGGTTGGCGAATATAGTCCCGGTGCTGAAGAAAGATGGCAGGATAAGGGTCTGTGTCGACTACAGGGATCTGAACAAAGCCTCGCCCAAGGATGACTTTCCACTTCCACACATAGATGTTTTGATAGACAGTGCTGCTGGGATGGGATGTTATTCTATCATGGATGAATTCTCAGGGTATAATCAGATATTGATGGCCTTAGTGGATAAACATAAGACTGCCTTCACCACTGACTTCGGAACATTTTGCTACAGAGTGATGCCGTTCGGACTGAAGAATGCCGGAGCAACATATCAGAGGATGGCTACTGCGTTATTTCATGATATGATCCATAAGGGATTGGAAGTGTATGTAGATGATATGGTGATCATGACAAAAACACAGGAGGAACATGCAGAGATGCTGGAGAAGTTCTTCACACGGGTCAAACAGTACAATTTGAGACTTAATCCCAAGAAGTGTGTATTCGGAGTGACGAAGGGAAAATTGTTAGGTTTTGTGGTAGGACCTAACGGGATTGAGGTTGACCCGGACAAAATAAAAGCCATTCAGGATATGGAACCGCCAAGAACAGAACGTCAGGTGAGAAGCTTCCTGGGTAAAATTCAGTACATCAGCAGATTTATTTCGAGGTTATCCATCACCTGTGCTCCAATTTTCAAGTTATTGAAAAAGAATCAGCCAGTTAAGTGGAATGAAGATTGCCAGAAAGCCTTTGACCACATAAAGAAATATTTGATGAATCCACCGGTGCTTAGTTCACCAAGACCAGGAGAACCTCTGATCTTATACCTATCTATAGAAGATGCAGGAGTGGGAGCAATGTTGGTACAGCCGGATGCCGCTGGAGTAGAGAAAGCCATTTACTACATCAGTAAGAAACTATTGCCTATCGAAGAGAAATACAACCTGATTGAGAAAACATGCATGGCAGTAGTGTGGTCGATAAAGAAATTAAGGCCGTATTTTGATTCCTTCAAAGTCACTTTTGTCTCCAAAATTGATCCACTGAAATATCTGCAGAGAACGCCTACGCTAGAGGGACGGTTGTCCAAGTGGTTGATTCAAATGTCTAGCGTGGATGCGGAGTTCGTAACGAAAAAGACGGTCAAAGGTCGAGCTGTGGCGAAATTCCTAGCAGAAAACCCTATGACAGATGACGAATCTTGGGAATTGGAGTTTCCGGATGAACATTTGCTGAATATTGACACAGGAGTTTGGAGATTATACTTTGATGGATCAGCCAACAGAAACGGAGCTGGGGCTGGTATTGTTATAGAAGCACCTAACGGCAAAGTCACAACCATGTGCAAGAGACTATTGTTCCCGGTCACTAACAACATGGCAGAATATGAAGCGTGCATCATGGGAATGGAAGCTCTTCTTGCGTCCGGTGCTAAGGAGGTCGAAGTAATAGGAGATTCTTTACTGGTTATCGAGCATGCCAACGAGAGATGGAAGGTAAAAGAGGAAAGATTGAAGCCCTATGTTGAGTACTTGTTGAAGAAAGCAGCACTATTTGACAAGATCACTTTCACTCACATAGGAAGAACCTATAACAGGATTCCGGACGCCTTGGCAAACTTAGCGTCGGCTTGGCAGGATTTAAGCAAAGTTCCGAAGAAGCCATTTATTATTACTACAGCCAATATCCCGTGCTATCAAGAACATTACGTGAATCAGGTGGAGTCGGAGGAAGAACCCTGGTTTACGGATATCCTGAGGTATATGAAAGACGGTACTTTTTCTGATGATGCGACGAAAGAAGACCGTGCAATCTTAAGGAAAATGGCTCTGCACTATGTCCTTGCCGATGGCGAACTCTATAGGAAAACCTGGGATGGGATGTTGCTACGATGCATGAGTAAGAAAGAAGGAGAGGATATAATGAGAAAAGTTCACGAAGGAGTCTGCGGTACTCATCTAAGCGGTATGAGCCTAGCGAGAAAAATCATGAGGCAAGGCTATTTTTGGATACAGATGGAAGGCGATTGTGTTCAGTATGTGCACCGTTGTAAAACTTGCCAATACCATGACAATAGGAGCCACTTACCCGCTGTTGAACTCCATCCAACAACTCCTTCATGGCCTTTTTCTGCATGGGGCATAGATGTCATCGGTAAAATCTCACCTGTAGCATCCAATGGTCATCAGTATATATTAGTGGCAGTCGACTACTTCTCTAGATGGATCGAGGCTCAATCTTACAGAATCTTAACTGCCAAGCATGTGGCAAAGTTTATTGAACAGAACATTTTCTGTCGCTATGGAATTCCCCATCACATAGTTACGGATAATGGTTCTCATTTTCAGGCAGAAGTTGGCCAATTGCTTTATAGATACAAGGTTGAGCATCACCATTCTTCTCCTTATCGCCCTCAGGCTAATGGTGTAGTAGAAGCCGCAAATAAGGAGATCAAAAGAATCTTGGCAAAGATGTGCAAAAGGTATAGAAGCTGGGCTGAGAAACTTCCTTTCGCGCTCTGGGGGCATCGCACTACCTTCAAGGCAGTAAATGGAGCTTCTCCCTTCGAATTGGTATATGGGATGGAGGCAGTGTTACCAGTAGAGCTCGAAAAGAAGTCTCTCAGGGTTTTGGTAGAAACTGGTCTGACCGAAGAAGAATGGGTCAAGAAGAAGTATGAAGATCTGGCACTCTTAGACGGAAGGAGACTGAATGCTCGATTCCAGGATTAGATGAGAAAAAGGAGGATTGCTCATTTCTACAACAAGCGGGTACATCCAAGGGCTTTAAAGAATGGAGATTTGGTGTTAATCAGGTTATTGGACCATGAAGCCCAACATCATCCTGCTGGGAAATTCAAACCCAACTGGCATGGGCCGTTCAGAATTCAGAAGCTGCTACCTAAAGGCGCCGTCGAATTAGTCACTATGGAAGGAGAGCCTGTCAATCGAATTATCAATCAAGATCAAATGAAAAGATTTTATGTCTGAGATGATGATTTCAAAAAAAAAACAAAAACAAAAAAATAGAGAGCTAAGTTGAAAACCCGAAAAGGGCGGCTTAGGCAAGAAATGAGCTCGCTAGGTTGAAAACCCGCAAGGGCGGCCTAGGCAAAAGTTAGAGCACGTAAAAAAAATGCAATATAATGATAGTAAAATCTTGGGATTAACGCGTGGTGCTTAGCTTAAATGCAGAATTCATGCCATGCGTTTGTGACAGATTAGTGACTGATTGCTCAACGCCATCAACTTGACTCGAAGGAGAATAGAAAATCAAGTAATTAGAGCGAATGACCATTGTATTAGAATAAACTTTCTTTACTTCTGTATAATGTTGAAAAGAAGTAAGATTAATAAAGGATTTGTGTTTTAAAATTTTCGTTTTTGTCCTGGAATTACGGTCGAAGAATGCAAGACCTTCCTCTCTGCTTATTTAAATAAAGATCGACTCACTTGGTGTGAAATGTCCTGGCTGTTGGCCCTACTTAAACATTGAATTTTTTTAAAAAAAAGAGACATTGATCAGAGGGACGAACACCATTTTCTCAGTGATTTCCCTGGAAAGATCAATATAAAACCATGAATAAACCTTAGCACTTGCATAAGTTCATGCATACATAAAGGAGTTGCATTTGTTACTTTTATTTGATTTGTGCAGGTAATAAAACAGTCACTCCATTCTTTGTTGTTTACAAGCATAAGTTTCTGTTTTTACAGAATAATTTTTACTTTATGAGTTTTCATTTATTAACCCAAGGGCAGGAGCCCCAGATAATTAACACAGCAAATAATTTCGAAAGAAAAGTTTTGTTGTCTTTCATTGTCCATATGTGCAAGAATCAATGAAGACAGAATCGTCAAGGCCATTGATTAAAAGAAAAGCAGATACATTTAGATAAAGGCTCATGGCTTGAACGCAGAATAAAAACAACAACAATTTATTTTGAAAAGACCTATCAGCAAAGGTCAACCTTCATAAAGCGTGACGTCATTGCGGGGCAAAGAACCAGTTGGCATATGCAGGTGTCACAGTATCCTGCATCATTCCTTCATCTAAATGCACGGTGTTTCGACTTTGCCAACGATCGGCCAAATTAGTCAACAGATGTGATGTTATCAGGCCACTCTCGAAGTTGTGGACTCGGGGAACACGCTGTATCGTCCCATACTGACGACTGATCCTATCTGGGAAATAGGCCATGGAACGGTCTAGACTGGCATACAACAAATAATTGAGATTCATGCTTCCAATCGTGGCCAGTCTAATTCTCCACCAAGGACAGGTCCACCGAATAGTAGGGTTACCACCGAAATCGAAGCGTCTCCGAGACCGAGATGGAAAAACGGCAGGTCCATAAGTTGGAATCAAGCGAGCTGGAACCGGAGGAATCAGGCTTAATTTATCTAGAGCCCAGGCTTGCAATAGCAATGGACAGCCGCGATGATGAACATTGAAGTCAGTAATGTGAAGGGCAATATCCCTGACCCAACACATTGTTTCTCCCATGATCATCATGAAGACGATACGATGGTACAATTGCATGTCACGAACAACAGTCAGAAGTCGAAAATCTACAATTCCGAGTAGACGGTTCTACGTGGCATACGTATTCAATAGCAAGAAACAGCAAGCTCGGATCCAGGGTAGATCTAGATCAGTGGACAAAACCCTGTTCAAGAAAGGTTCCAAAGGAAGACCTTGATCCACATTTATGCCATTAGGAAGGTAAACCGGGCACAAGGCCACGATCTCAGCTAGATCATACCTAGGACCTGGGGGCAAGGCCGGGGTTTTATTTTGCTCAGGATGATGATCCATCATGGCGCACATTTCCTCATAGGTCGGAGTTACTTCAGAGTCTTCAAACCAGAAAACCATGGTGTTCGGATTGAAATGAGTAACGAGCCAAGACAAGAAGCCATGGTTAGGTTTTAGGTCTTTGAAATATCTTAGCCAGGCAAGTTGATCCATAGGAGGAATCTGCCATAGGTCGTCAGAAATGGATTGGACAAAAGATGAGACTTGGCTTCTGAAGGCCATGAAAGAAAGTCACTTAAGAAATCGATGTGCTTTGGACACTGGATGGGAAGGAGGTGCGAAGCGAAACTCATATTTATAGGAGAGTGAAGAAACCGATGGGCGAAACATCATCATCACTCAACTTAATAGTCATCATCAGAGGTAGTTGAAAGGACAGTCCTGAATAGTCCATTCGGGTCGGTGAGCATTCAAACCTGCATTGATTAATAGGAAGGACGGCCTGTACAATAAGGAAGTTGAGTCTTTACGATCGTATTAATCGAGAAAGGATGGTCGAGCCATTACGTCCACATTCACTGAGTGGACCGCCTTATCAGGTAAGTACTACAGTACGCTTTCTGTTTGGAAAGTGATTTCTGATCATGTTCCATGTTAAGTTCATTATTTTATTCTTTATTCATTTCATTTCATATATTCATTTACAATAAATCGATTCACTAACTGCTAATAAGGTGAACCATTTTTATAAACAAATGGGACATCGTTATTGTGTGTCTCGTGTTGTGTTTGTGTTTTATTTTTGCAGGAATGAGACTTCACAGTTATAAAACATAAACACATACGACAAAGTAATAAAAATACAAATAATATCATAAAATGTGGATATGACTGTACAACCATCCAAAAAATGTATAATAACTAGAAAACTAATAAATGTTCAAAAACGGAGGAGACATGTAGTAAGACTACCGCCGCCTGCGGCTAGGACCAGCAATAGCCAGAGGGGGTGGAGATGGTGGCATGTCGTCGGAAGAAGAGCCATCCTCATCCTCATCAGAAGAGTCGAGCGGGATACCCTCAACCTCTAGTCTCGTCCAAAGCCGCTCCACCTCTGCTTGAAGCCGGCTCACGGCACTGGACTGGCGGGTCTGATGCCTCCGCAGCCTCCCGTTTTCCAGCTCTTGTAAAGACAAGCATGTGTAAGAAAGGTTACCAAAATAATAAGAAGCAAAAAGGTAAAAATGTATAAAATTCATACCAGCTCATGCCGCTCGGAGTAAAGCCTGCCGATGTAGGATCGGGAAAACCCGAATCGCTGGCAGATCTCCTGGTACCTCTGGGCCGACACCTGCAAACAATAAAAATCCATCAAAAGGATATTCAGGTAAAATGCTTCTAACTTTGTAAATTCCGTTTATGACTTACATGTGTAGTGTGCTCAGGATCCAGCTGTACCGGAGGAGGAGCCTGCCGTAGGTCAGCGGGAATAATGATGCCAGATCCCAGGCCAAGGCCAGGATCCAACACCACCTCCATGCCTGGCGAAAACGGGACATCGCCCAGTACTACACCGACTGTTCCGGCCGGAGCCGCCACGCCACCGGCTTCAGCTGCTGCCTCAGCCCGGTAGTGAGCTGCGGTCTTGTGTGTCTTCCGCTCCTGCATTTAGTTACAAGGAAACTAATAGCATCAGTGAGTTCAAAAAAGGGGGGGAGGAATGATAACAGTAAACAAGGTTGAAGGTCAGATGAGTTACCTGGATGTACTCGAGAACCTCAGGAAGTCGAGCCTGCATTCGAGAGGCAAAGTAAGAAGGAAAATCACTGACGGACAGGAAATCGTTCGCCGAGAAGCCTCTATACTCTACCTCCAGGTCCTCCAGAGTCAAACCCTCCAGCAGACACATATACCGAGGAGGGGCATGAGGCACTCTCCGCTGCGCAGGGGCATTGGGATCACACCCTATGATAGCACAGAACTCCTCAAAAAGAGGGCACATCTCCTCCATCATAGCCCCAAACCGAAAAACGTGGGCTTCCGGGTCCCAAAGTCTAATACAGGCCCGTAAAAATCCCAATCAACTACTACACCCCGAAGAGCAATGACAGGAGAAAGACCGTACCTCCCCAAATTGATCTTTTCGACTTTGGAGAGACTCCTAGCCCAGCTGTGCATGCTATGGTTCATCTTTAAAAGAAAAAAAGAGAGAAAAGGAGAATGAGAGAAGAAAAAGCTGAAAAGTGCCTTTTGGCTCGATTTTCGAGAAAAGATGAGGAATAAAAAATATATATATATATATATTTTCCATAAAATGGGCTGAAACAAAATCCTATTTTCTTTCAAATTTGATAATCATGCATACATGTTTTCAGTACTAACCAAGTGCAGGTACAGTCAAAGTTCAGTATCGAAATACAGGCAAAAAAAAAATTCACATTTTGGCCCCTAAGGCCCAAAAGTTCACGTCTGGGTCCCTAAGGCCCAAAATTCACATTTTGGCCCCTAAGGCCCAAAAATTCTCAATTTGGCCCCTAAGGCCCAAAAATTCACATTTTGGCCCCTAAGGCCCAAAATTCACAATTTGGCCCCTAAGGCCCATAAATTCACATTTTGGCCCCTAAGGCCCAAAAATTCCCAATTTGGCCTCTAAGGCCCAAAAATTCACATTCTGGGTCCTAAGGCCCAAAAATTCCCAATCAAAAGGCTAAAAGGCGGGTCCTCTGGACGCGTCTGATTCTCGCCTACAAAATTTGATTTTCAGACAACCACCGACGCCCATAAAACATTTTTTATGGTTGCCGGTGGGGGGCAACTGTGAATACCTAAATTTTGAGGCTCAAAAAGCCAGTTTTCCCGGCCGCGGCGGTGGCGGCCGCCCTTAAAGGCTGCAGTCGCCTGTGAATACCCATTTATTTTGAGGCTCGAAGAGCCAGCTTTCCCGGATTGCAAGCAGTCCGGCCGGATCGAGGGCCATTTTGTAAGTTTACCAAAAGTATGCCAATATGGTACTTGAAACGTCCGGGACGTCGCGAGGATCGCGGAACTGGTCCCGGAATATTTTTTGGAGGTCTAGAACTCCCGAAAAAGCCTCCGGAGCGAAAAAAGAAAAAAAGGGAGGGGAAAAGGCACACATACCCGCCCGCGGGGGTGGGCATGCACGCCCAGGCCAGGCGGGCGCGCCCGCCCAGCCTAGGCGGGCAGGGGCGCCCGGGGTCGCGTTTTTTTCCTATAAAAAACGGCTCTGGGGCTCCGTTTTGAGACACTCAGTCTGTGTTGACGGACGCTCCTTCTCCCTACGCTCTTTGCGATTCTTTACTGCTTTCTTGCATTTTTTTAATTTTAGTTTTATTTTATTGTTGTGATACTTGGTCACTTAAAATGAAATTAAAATTAATTCCCTTAACGAGGAGCTTAACCTGGAGTTAAGAAGCGGTCGACGATTAAATCAGGTACATGAACTGAACTCTGCCTATTTAATTTTAGCACTTCATGCATGCTTCTCTTCTACTCCTAATAATTCTACAACTGCATAAATGCATTCATATCATCACATAGGCAAGTAAATTGCCTCAATTAAAATATGATTAAGCTAAATGCCCGGTTAATTAATAATCGTGGTATTAAAGCTTAAATCCGACAATATTGGCTTAAAATATCTAGTCTATCAATGGCTATGGTATGATTGCCTTTATTTCGAACAATTTTCAGCTTAAGTCCAATTAATCAATAATTGTGACTAAAAGCCCTTAATTAATCACGTTCTTTTGACATTAAAATTGCCTACATTACAGTTCATTTAATTACTTTAGGCAAACAAATCGCCTATAAGTGAGAGTAACCAATTTTTGGCAACAATTTGCCTAAATCAACCCATTTTTTGGCTAAAAGTCTTAAATCAAACATTTTGGCGACAATCGCCTAAATAATCAACTTTTTGGCAATAATTGCCTAAAATTAATTTTTTTGGCTAAAAGTCTTCAAAACAACACATTTTGGCTAAAAAGCCTTTAAATAACCAATCTTTTGGCAATCAGATTGCGTAAATCACAAAACCTTTTGGCCAAAGGCCTTAATCAACATTTTTTGGCAAACCAATAAGCCCAATCAACATTTTTTGTAATTAAACAAGGTGGCGACTCACACATCACGTGCATTTCTTCCTTAGTCACATGCATTCACTATGCCATGATATTTGGGGGGGGGGGGTTCACAAGTATCGAACCTGGTTCATTGCCGTTGTCTGGCCGGTTGAAAGGCCAAAGGAGGAACGCACTGATGAGTGTACTTGAAGGTTGGGCTCAGGCTGACGCTGATAATGAGATTGGGACTGATGAGGAGATTGTGTTGGCTCCTCGGACAGGCGAGGTTGGAGAGAGTTCAGCGGCTAGGGATGACTCGGAGGATGTTGCCCCACGGAGGCGACAGGACACCTAGACTCTTATAGGCTTTTGGACTTTTGTTGTTTTTCCCTTATTTTGACTTTTTTGACTTTTTATTTGGGACTTTGACTTTGGATTTTGGATTTTGTTCTTTGGCTTTGGATGTATGTTTCATTTTTTTATTTTTTTGGACTTGGACTCAGACTTCATTATTTATTTATTTTTCTTGAACTCTTTTGCTTTCTGCTTGACTTCGGACTGTTTGACTTTATGGCTTTAATTGGGAATGTCATTTGACTTTTAAGCTTTCCAAGCATTTTTCAACTTTATTTATTCAAGCTCTAATTTTTGCCTAAGCCGCCCTTTCGAGTTTTCAACTTAGCGAGCTACCCATTTTTGCCTAAGTCGCCCTTTTCGGGTTTTCAACTTAGCGGGCCCCGACTTTTGCCTAAGCCGCCCTTTCGGGTTTTCGACTTGGCGGGTTTTTCTCTTTTTTTTTTCTTTTCTTTTCCTTTTTTTTATTATTGTTGGCAAAGAAGAAAGAATTATGGAATGATTTTCTTCAATGTTTAGACCGCGCCCAAAGAGGGCTGCCTACATATCTCTGATACACAATTTCTTTTTTCCGAGGAGAATTAGGTCTAATGTAGCTCTTTTTACATTATGCAATGCTTATTATACAAAATATCTTTTTAACTGATCTAAATTACATGGATTTGTGAATTCCAAACCATCCAAATCAGTCAAAATGACGACTCCGCCAGACAATATTTTCTTCAACACATAGGGTCCAACCCAATGAGGACGAAACTTCCCACGCGGGTCTACGATTGGCTGTCTAATTTCCTTCAGGACCAAACAACCTTCTTCTAGTTTTCGGTCTTTGACCTTTTTATTAAAATGCCGTGCCATTCTTCTCTGGTAAACTTGAGTTTGGTGGATCGCTTGCAATCATTTTTCGTCCATACCCAAGAGTTGCAAATGGTAATTCTTAGCCCAATCTGCTTCGCTGATCTGGCTTTCCCGGATAATCCTTGTCGACTGAACTTCCAGCTCAATAGGCAACACTGCTTCCATACCATACACTAAGGAATACGGAGTTGCTCCGGTGGGCGTTCTGATTGAAGTCCTATATCCCCATAGGGCATTCGGTAACTGTTCATGCCAAGCTTTGTGCTTTTTAACTGTCTTCTGCAAAATGACTTTTATAGCCTTATTTGCAGCCTCTACAGCCCCACTCGTTTGTGGCCGATAGGGTGAAGACTTGTGGTGTTGAATCTTCTTTTGCTTCAGCAGGTCAGAAAATTCACTTTGAAAGTGGGACTCGTTATCAGTAATGATCTCGAATGGCGTTCCGTACCGATAAAGGATTTTAGTATGAACGAACTGTGCTGCCTTCTTAGCATTCAAGACCGAATAGGAGGCTGCCTCAATCCACTTAGTGAAATAATCAACAGCGACCAGGATAAATTGGTGACCATTGGAAGCCATTGGCTGGATTTTTCCGATCACGTCTATGCCCCAAGTTGTGAAAGGCCATGGTGAAGCAATAGGATTCAAATTGACCGGAGGCTGTCTTTGCAGCTTAGCAAAAATTTGACACTCATGGCACTTCTGTGCATGCCTCACGCAGTCTGCATTCATGGTTGACCAGTAATAACCCAGGTTCACGATTTTCCGAGCCAAGGCTATCCCATGCATGTGTGGACTAGACTCCCTATTATGTAAGGAATCCATGATGGTTTGAGCTTCTCCCTCATCAACGCACCTTAGGTGCAGGCCATTCCAACTTCTTTTATAAAGAACTCCCCCAGTAAGGAAATATTCGGATGCTAACTGTCTTAATGTCCGTTGGTCAGTCTTGGTGGACCCCTCCGGGTACGCTTCATTTTGAAGATAATTCTATATATCCCAATACCAGGGCTTGTCATCCACCAAATTCATGATATGTGTTGGCTGTTTCTGTAGCTGAACTGTCAGAGGTCGAATGACTTGGTCTCCCCCTACATTAACCATGGAGGCCAAAGTAGCCAAAGCATCAACAAATTGATTTTTGGCTCGCGGCAAGTAGTGGAAGGATAAATCCTTAAATTGCTGAGCCAATTCGTCCAAGCGTTGTAAGTAAGGGACCAAACGCTCTTCCTTAATTTTCCATTTTCTCAAAGCTTGGGAGACTATTAAATTGGAATCCCCAAAAACCTTGAGGACCTTTATTTCCTTTTCCAGGGCTGCTTCTAACCCCTTTATGCAAGCTTCATACTCGGCTTCATTGTTGGTGCAGTCGAAATCTAATTTGACTGCGATTGGGACATATTCTCCACAAGGAGTTTTGAATACGACTCCAACCCCATTTCCATGGTAGTTTGAAGCTCCATCGAAGTACATTTCCCAAACTTCACTTTCCAAGCTCAACAAGTCTTCATCAGGAAATTCTACCTCCGGCATTTGGTCTTCGATCGATAATTCTGCTACTTGATAAGCTAAGGCTCCGCCTTTCACTGCCTTCCGTTGTACAAATTTTAAATCATAGGCTGCGAGCACCGACACCCACTTAGCCATTTTACTGTCAAGAATCGGCCTCTCCATAAGAAATTTCAAGGGGTTCGATTCAGAAATAACGTATGTGGTGTAGGACGAGAGGTAGTGCTGTAACTTTGTACAAGCCCAAACTAGAGCCAGACACAATTTCTCTATCTTATTGTATTTTAGCTCGTAGTCTAGCATCCTTTTGCTAAGGTAATACATGGCATTTTCTACCCTTGTATCTTCTGCTTGTTGAGCTAGCATTGCACCCATCGCTTCTTCTGTCACTGATAGGTACAATAGCAAAGGTTTTCCTAGCCTTGGTGGCTGTAAGACTGGCGGGGATAACAAATATTGCTTGACTCAGTCCAAAGCTTTTTGAAAATCCTCATTCCATTTGACGGATACTCCTTTCCTGAGTAATTTGAAAATCGGACCACAAGTATCGGCCAATTGATTAATGAACTGGCTGATGTACTGTAGCCTTCCCAGGAAACCCCAAACTTCCTTTTCCGTCTTCGGTGCTGGCATTTCCAAAATGGCTTTGGCTTTTGAAGGGTCAATCTCTATGCCCTTCTGACTGACCATATGCCCCAGAAATACTCCGGATGTAGCTCTAAACAGACATTTCGCCGGGTTGAGCTTTAAATTGTACTTTCGAAGTCTAAGGAAGAACTTCTCAAGTGCTGTTGTATGTTCTTTAGCTGTTTTTGATTTAACAACCATATCGTTGTGAATACTCAAATTTTGAGGCTCAAAGAGCCAGTTTTCCCAGACTGCAAACAGTCCGGTCGGACCAAAGGCCACTCGGGAAGTTCACCGGAACTATGCCAATATGGTACTTGAAATGTCCGGAAAATTATGAGGATCGCGGAACTGGTCCTGGAATATTTTTTGGAGGTCCTGAACTCCCGAAAAAGCCTTCGGAATGAAAAAAAAGAAAGCACACGGGTCAATGTGCCTGCCCTCAGGGGTGGGCACGCCCGCCCTCAGGGGTGGGCACGCCCGCCCCCCCAGGGACGGGCCAGCCCGCCCTCGGGTCTCCTTTTTTCCTATAAAATTGGCCCAGGGCCTCCGTTTTCACTCACTCAGTCTGTGTTGACGGACGCTCCTTCTCCCTACGCTCTTTGCGATTCTTTACTGCTTTCTTGCATTTTTTTAATTTTAGTTTTATTTTATTGTTGTGATACTTGGTCACTTAAAATTAAATTAAAATTAATTCCCTTAACGAGGAGCTTAACCTAGAGTTGAGAAGTGGCCGTCGATTAAATCAGGTATGTAAATCAAAACTTTGCCTATTTAATTTTAGCACTTCATGCATGCTTCTTTTTCTACTCTTGATAATTCTATAACTGCATAAACGCATTTCACATCATAATTAGGCAAATCAACGGCCTCAATTAATTTAGGCCAAATACCCGGTTAATTAATAATCGTGGTATTAAGCCTAGACACGATGATATTGGCTTAAAATACCTAGTTAATTAATAGCTATGGTATAATCGCCTTTATTTCGAACAGTCTTATCTTAAGCCTAATTAATTAATAATTGTGACTAGAAAGTTTCAATTAAGCACGTTTTCTTGGCAATAAATTGCCCATATTACAAATTTAAGTAATCACTTTTGGCAAACAAAATTGCCTACAAGTGAGATCAATTTCTCTGTTTTAGCGACAATCACTTAGATCACAGCCTTTTGGCTAAAAGCCTTCAAACAATTGCTTTTGGCAAATAAATTGCCTTAAAGCAATCAACTTTGGCGACAATCGCCTAAAATCAATCATTTTGGCAATCAAATTGCCTAAATCACTCTTTTTGGCTAAAAGCCTTAAAGCAATCAACTTTGGCGACAATCGCCTAAAATCAATCATTTTGGCAATCAAATTGCCTAAATCACTCTTTTTGGCTAAAAGCCTTAAAATCAGTCATTTTGGCGACAATCGCCTAAAATTAATCATTTTGGCAATCAAATTGCCTAAATCAATCTTTTTGGCTGAAAGCCTTAAATCAATCGATTTTTGGCAATAAAATTGCCCAGTCAACATTTTGGCATCAAATGCCTAAAAATCAATCAATTCTTTAGCAAAATGCCTAAACAAAATGCACAAAGCATACACACACTCATGCATAAAGCATACCCATTCAAAGCCCTTTAAAAAAGGCCTATCGAACTACGTTGACTTTGATCTTCCATTCAAACGGAAGTACGTACGCACGTTTGGGATTTAACCCCGGGCAGCAAGTCGAAATCAAAATCACATGTCATTGGTCCAAATTACATCAATCACCTTGCAAAACATTCATTCATGGTTAGTTCTTCAGCATGACATAGTCTCGGCATCCATCTCGGGTTTGCACACCATGCCTTAAACATTGGGTTAATTAATCTAGTAATTAGGTTAATTAAAATTGGAGTCACTTAGGTTTTTTTTCCCTAGTTTACCCTAAAATAATTAAACAAGGTGGCGACTCACACATCACGTGCATTTCTTCCTTAGTCACATGCATCCATATGCATTTGATGTTTTGGGGAGGGGTTCACAGTTTGGCGACTCTGCTGGGGAAGTGCAATCTTTTTGCATAAGTGGACCACAATTGCTGTGTAAACTAACTAGCCCTTCTTTAGGGTTTTATTTTACTATGTTTTGTTTTGCAGGGTACCCTAGCATGAATCAGGTGTTCTTTCTTTAAGAATACTTGAGGAGGAGATTTGAACATAATTGACAAATTTGATGAAAACATTTAAATTTGTTGATTTATTTACACGATTGAGAATCCTTTTCTCCATTGCATAAAAAATGAATTTCAAATGAATTTCTTCTCTTTCTGTTCAAACTTCTGAGTCTGGATAGCAAGTAGCGCTGATCGGCAGGTCTCTTTGATTATGTCGACGGACAGCCAAAGCGTCCTCCCTGTTACCGCAAATCGCCCCTAATCCTTTTGGGGGTGGCCCAAGGGTATGCGTACCGTTGGACCCACGTGAAACTCTTTGTTTCACATGTGGTTAGGTATATCCATACTCAAGGTTCAAGGGTCCCTTATAAGCCAATTCTCTATTTGAGTCATAGCCTATAGAACCTATCCTTTAGGACTGTATGCACCCAATGATGTGAACCATACCATTAAATAGATTATGACGTGTTGTTATGCGCATTCACGACATATCATAAACATGGGGTAAACATAAAGAGAGCATGAAATACCCTCCTCATTCATGCACGGTTGGACAAAAGAGTCGATCTACATTAGTTACCCTGACACACCCACCACTATGCCTAATCCAGCTACCCTTATCCTTACAGGTGCCCACAATCCAAGTGCCGACATCAGTGCCAGCCACACCTACAGTGCTATCACCAGCTTCACCAGCTTCACCGGCTACACCAGTCTCACCTGCAACTCCTACAACCTTATCTGCACCAATGGCATCACTTGCTGATATCCAAACCCTCATTGAACAACTAGAGGCCAGAATGGAGGCCAGGATGAATGAAGCACTGGCTGCCCAAAGGACCGCCCTGATAGCTGAATTGGGTAATGTGAATGGTAATGGAAATGGGGCTTCCGCTGGGGGAAGTGGACCTGCTGCCTCCAATCAGGGTCCTGCTGCTGAACCAACAAACCCTACCATAAACCTAGATGACATGCCCTCTAAAACTGCCTCTGAGCTGGAAGCTCAAAGGATGAGAGAGAAACTAGAACTCCTAGAAAGATCTATCACAGCTCTCAAAACCCATAAGGAAGTGGTGGACATGGACTCCTTGTCCTTGTTCCCTGAAGCCAGATTGCCGACTAAGTTCAAAATGCCCAACATGGACAAATTTGATGGAACCACTTGTCCTAAGACCCACTTGAAAATGTATGTGGGTGCTCTTAACCCGTTTGGATTGAGCAGCGAGCTCCTTGCTCAGTTGTTCCAACAATCCCTCACCGGTGCTGCATTAAGGTGGTTTGTTAGCCTGGACCAATCTAAGATGAAAACATGGGAGGACATCTGTAATGCCTTCAATTCACAGTATCACTATAACATGGAGGTGGATGTCACTCGAAGAGAGTTAGAAACCACCAAGCAAAAGAACAATGAGCCTTTCTCCTCGTTCCTTACGAGGTGGAGGGCCAAGGCCGCCCAAATGATTAATCGGCCTTCTGAGCAAGAACAGGTAGACATAATAATAAAGAACCTGCAGCCTGTCTACCAACACCAACTACAAACTCAGTACTTACCAACGTTTCAGTCTCTCATTGCCACTGCTAGGAAAGTAGAAGATCTGATTCAAATGGGGCATTTGAAAGAAGACTCAGGGACCTCAAAGTACAAGAAACCTAGCCAAGCTAGCAAAGTCCACGAAGTGGCCAGCATCACCCCTACGAATCCTTTACGTGTGGGAAGCATAAGGAATAACAATCAATCGTCCAGAAGAACTTATACTGATCTCGGGATGCCAATCCTTGTGGTATTCCGAGAGGCCGTCAAGGCTAATTACATAAAGCCTTTGGAAGCAAGGCCACCACCGAATCCGTTGCCAAGGAATTACAGGGCTGATGAATACTGTGAGTATCATCAGGGGCATGGGCACAAGACTGAAGCGTGCTGGACGCTTAAGAACCGCATCCAGGACCTAGTGGATAACGGTTCAATTATCTCGAGGAGTAAGCCAAACGTTAATACCAACCCCTTACCAAATCACGGGATAAATGCTATCATGGTTGACCAGGAACTGATCGATCCTTTCGAACTGTTCCTAGAGATGAATAATATCTGTGTCCTGGATCTGAATGACTTAACCGAGGAACTTGATGCTATAACCAGGAGTGGGAGACAATATGAGCCACTAGTCTTGGATAAATCCAAAATAAGCCCTACCAGAGGGCAGAGGAGCTAAAGGAAGACTCGGTACTGGCACAGCTAAAAAAGACACAAGCTAAGGTATCAATCTGGGAACTTCTAGCATCATCCTTTCCTCATCGCCAAGCTCTTTGCAAGGCTTTGAGTCAACTTCAGACATCGGTGGAAGTTAGCCCGGAAGTGCTAGTGTCCACCCTCACCCAATCATCTAAAATGCAAAGCATCGGGTTCTCTGACGATGACTTGCCCAAAGAGGGAGGCAGCCATAACAATGCTCTGTATGTCACTGTTCAAACTCGAGATAAAACGGTGCCCATGGTTCTCATTGATAATGGGTCAGCGTTGAACGTCTGCCCACTGAGAGTAGCCAGCTGTCTAGGGTTGGAAGAAATGGATTTAACCCCCTCGGACCAGATAGTGAAGGCCTATGATAGCACCCAGAGGGAAGTGTTGGGGGTTGCTACGCTGAAGCTAACAGTTGGGCCGGCTGTGATGGAAGTCCCGTTCCAGGTGATTGATGTACCGACTAGCTTCAACCTGCTTCTGGGCCGACCGTGGATACACCACACTAAGGCAGTACCCTCGTCCTTGCACCAAAAGGTCAAGTTTCCCTATGAGGACAAAATTATCACCATTCAGGGGGATGACTACAGCCAGCTGAAAAAGCCAAAGGGTCAGCCTCTCTTTGAGGTCAACCCCAAAACTGCAAATCTACCCCTCTCGGGATTCCAATATGACACTGTGCAATTCTTAGAGGGAAAGACTGCAAGCTCTCAAATTCTCTTTGATTTCGGGACGGTGCAAATAAACTGCATAGTGCCTCTGATGCTGAAAATGTCCTACCTACCAGGAATGATTATGGCAAGGTCCGGGAAGAAGTATCCTGCACTGCAAGCTTGGGAGTGTCCAGTGAATGAAGGGACCTGTGGGTTGGGTTATGAGCCCACTGATGAGGACCGTGCTGAGAGGACCCGAAGGGGAAGGAAAGAGAATGTACAGATGCGGCCTTACCTATTGACTCTGAACAGTTACTTCTGCAAACCGGGAGAAGCAGTTCCTTACTGTGGCTTCCGAGAACCCTTTTGCTGCCCAACCGTTAGGAAGATGCTGCCTGGGTTAGAGATATTCTCAGATGTCTGGGGCAACAAGCCCGAAACCATAACTGAACTGGATGCGGAAGACTTCATGCAGCCTAGTCTCTTTGAAGAGGTTGCGGTTATCACAGGAAATGATGGGAATCGAGACCTGCTGGATCTGATCAAGCCGAATGAAGGGCCTCTCACCAACTGGTACACCGAGGAGGAGCGCGCTGCTGATAAACCCCCTCCCAAATCAAACCTAGTACCTAAGTCGGTAGTGAAGTCCTGTATTGAGTCTGAGTCTGACCTCGAGTCTGAAACCGAGTCAGAGTCCAGTTCCAGTTCTGAGTCGTCCGTGTCGGATCTAGAAGATCCAGATTTCAAATTTGATGTAATCTTTGAAGACGATTCCGTCATAATCAATAAAGGCTTGCAAATTCTTGATTACCCTGCGTGTCTATCTTTCCAAGCATTTCCAAGCAAAAATAATCAAATAAATGAAATAAAAAATGAAAAGGAAAAAATAATAATTGGCAAAGAAGAAAATGAACATACATACATTGCATCTGATTGTATGAACAGGGATCAGATCGGTGAATACTTGAAGAAGTTTGCTGATTGTTTCATGTGGAAGGCAAGTGACATCACGGGAATCGACCTAGCAATAGTGGTGCACAAGATTCCGGTATACCCTGAGGTTAAGCCAGTAAAACAGAAGCTAAGAAGGCTGAAAACAGAGTGGTCCTTGAAAATCAAGGAGGAAGTTGCCAAGCAACTGGAGAACAAGTTCATAGAACCCATTGCTTACCCGACATGGTTAGCAAACATTGTGCCGGTTCCTAAGAAGGATGGAAAAGTCAGAATGTGTGTGGATTATCGGGATTTGAATAAAGCATGTCCGAAGGACGACTTCCCCCTGCCGCACATTGATTTGTTAGTGGACCGTATGGCTGGACACGAGATGGTCTCCTTGACCTATCTTGCTGTCGAATACAACCAAATAATGATGCATGTGCCAGATAAGGAAAAACGGCGTTCATCACAGAATGGGGAACTTACTGCTACAGGGTCATGCCTTTTGGGCTCAAAAATGCCGGGGCAACTTATCAAAGAATGGCAACGACCATCTTCCACGACATGATTCATAAAGAAGTAGAAGTGTACGTGGACGATATGGTTGTTAAGTCAAAAACAGCTGAACAACATACAATAGCACTTGAGAAGTTCTTCCTTAGACTTCGAAAGTACAATTTAAAGCTCAACCCAGCAAAATGTCTATTTGGAGCTACATCCGGAGTGTTTCTGGGGCATATGGTCAGTCGGAAGGGCATAGAGATTGATCCTTCAAAAGCCAAAGCCATTCTGGAAATGCCAGCACCGAGGACAGAAAAAGAAGTTCGGGGTTTCCTGGGAAGGCTACAGTACATCAGCCGGTTCATCAATCAATTGGCCGATACTTGTGGTCCGATTTTCAAATTACTCAGGAAAGGAGTAGCGGTCAAATGGAATGAGAATTGTCAGAAGGCTTTCGACCAAGTCAAGCAATATCTGCTATCCCCGCCGGTTTTACAGCCACCAAGGCTAGGAAAACCTTTGTTATTATACCTATCGGTGACAGAAGAAGCGATGGGTGCAATGCTAGCTCAACAAGCAGAAGATACAAGGGTAGAAAATGCCGTGTATTACCTTAGCAAGAGGATGCTGGAATATGAGCTAAAATACAATAAGATAGAGAAGCTGTGCCTGGCTCTAGTTTGGGCTTGTACAAAGCTGCAGCACTACTCGTCTTACACTACATACGTGATTTCTGAATCGAACCCCTTGAAATTCCTTATGGAGAGGCCGGTTCTTGATTGTAAGATGGCTAAGTGGGTGTCAGTGCTCACAGCGTATGATTTAAAATTTGTACAACGGAAGGCAGTAAAAGGCGGAGCCTTGGCTGATCAATTAGCAGAATTGCCGGTCGAAGACCAAATGCCGGAGGTAGAATTTCCCGATGAAGACTTGTTGAGCTTGGAAAGTGAAGTCTGGGAGATGTACTTCGATGGAGCTTCAAACTACCATAGAAACGGGGTTGGAGTCGTATTCAAAACTCCTTGTGGAGAATACGTCCCAATCGCAGTCAAACTAGATTTCGACTGTACCAACAACGAAGCCGAGTATGAAGCTTGCATCAAAGGGTTAGAAGCGGCCCTGGAAAAAGAAATAAAAATCCTTAGGGTTTTTGGAGATTCCAACCTGATAGTCTCTCAAGCTCTAAGGAAATGGAAAATTAAGGAAGAGCGGTTGTTTCCTTACCTATGACGCTTAGATGAATTAGCTCAGCAGTTTGAGGAACTATCTTTTCACTACCTGCCGCGTGCCAAAAATCAGTTTGCAGATGCGCTGGCTACTTTAGCCTCCATGGTTAATGTAGGAGGGGATCAAGTCATTCGACCTCTGACGGTTCGGCTACAGAAACAACCGGCACATGTCATGAATCTAGTCGATGACAAGCCGTGGTTTTGGGATATACAGAATTATCTTCAGAATGAAGCCTACCCGGAGGGATCCAACAAGACTGATCAACGGACATTGAGACAGTTAGCATCTGGATATTTCCTTACTGGGGGAGCTCTGTATAAAAGGAATTGGAATGGCCTGCACCTAAGGTGCATTGACGAGGAAGAAGCTCAAAGCATCATGGGTTCCTTACACAATGGAGAGTCTGGTCCGCACATGCACGGGATAGCCTTGGCTCGAAAAATTATGAACCTGGGTTATTACTGGTCGACCATGAACGCAGATTGCGTGAGGCACACGCAGAAGTGCCATGAGTGTCAGATTTTTTGCTAAGCTGCAAAGACAGCCCCCGGTCAGTCTAAATCCCATTACTTCACCATGGCCTTTCGCAACTTGGGGCATAGACGTGATCGGAAAGATCCATCCCAAGGCTTCCAATGGCCATCAGTTCATCCTGGTCGCTGTTGATTATTTCACCAAGTGGATTGAGGCAGCCTCCTATTCAGTCTTGAATGCCAAGAAGGCAGCACAGTTCGTTCGTACCAACATCCTTTGTCGGTATGGAACACCATTCGAGATCATTACTGATAATGGGTCTCACTTTCAAAGTGAATTTTCGGACCTTCTGAAGCAAAAGAAGATTCAGCATCACAAGGCTTCACCCTATCATCCGCAAACAAATGGGGCCGTAGAGGCTGCAAACAAGGCTATAAAAGTCATTTTGCAGAAGACAGTTCAAAAGCATAGAGCTTGGCACGAATAATTGCCAAATGCCTTGTGGGGATACAAGACTTCAATCAGAACACCTACTGGGGCAACCCCGTATTCCTTAGTATACGGCATGGAAGCAGTGTTGCCTATTGAGCTGGAAGTTCAGTCGGCAAGAATTATCCGAGAAAGCCAAATCAGCGAAGCAGATTGGGCTGAGAACTATCATTTTCAACTCTTGGGTATGGATGAAAAGCGATTGCGAGCAATCCACCAGACTCAAGTTTATCAAAGAAGAATGGCGCGACATTTTAATAAGAGGGTCAAAGACCGGAAGTTGGAAGAGGGTTGTTTGGTTCTGAAAGAAATTAGACAGCCAATCATGGACCCACGTAGGAAGTTTCGCCCTCATTGGGCTGGACCCTATGTGTTGAAGAAGATACTATCTGGCGGAGCCGTCATCTTGACTGATTTGGATGGTTTGGAATTCACAAATCCATGTAATTTAGATCAGTTAAAAAGATATTTTGTGTAATTGTAATCATTGCATATTTGAACTACATTAGACCTGATTCTCTTTGGAAAAAAGGAATTATATATCGGAGATATGTAGGCAGTCCTCTTTGGGCGCGGTCTAAACATTAATAAAAAAATTATTATTTCATAATTCTTTTCTTCTTTGCCAATAATAATAAAAAGAAAAAAAAGGAGAGAAAGGAAAACCCACTAAGTCGAAAACCCGAGAGGGCGACTTAGGCAAAAGTCGGGACCCGCTAAGTTGAAAACCCAAAAAGGGCGACTTGGGCAAAAATGGGTAGCTCGCTAAGTCGAAAACCCGAAAGGGCGGCTTAGGCAAAAGTTAGAGTTTTGAATAAATAAAAGTTGGAAAATGCTTGGAAAGCCAAAAGACAAATGTCATTCATAATTAAAGCAAGCAGTTCAAATCAAACAGAACAGAGAGAGTCCAATGAATAATAAAGTCTAAGTCAAAGTCTCAAATAAAAAGCCAAAAAGGCAAAACTACATCCGAAAATCCAAAGCCAAAACAAAAGTCAAAAGACAATAAAAATCCAAAAGCCTATAGGAGCCTAGGTGTCCCGTCTCCTCCGTGGAGCAACATCCTCTGAGTCACCCCTAGCTGTTGAACTCTGCCCAGTCTCACCTATCTGAGGAGCCAGCACAATCTCCTCACCAGTCCCAATCTCATCAGCCTGAACCCAACCTTCGAGTGCACTCAGCAGTGCGGTCCTCCTTGGTCTCTCAATTGGCCAGATAGTGGCAATGAACCAGGCTCGATACTCAGGAGAAGTCTGAATACTGGCAGAATTAGGCAAGGGCCTAACCATATGGTGATCTCTAACCCAAGCCCTAAGGACGGCTCGGGTAACACCCGGGGTAATGGCTGAATCAGCAGGAAAGTCATCCATAATCGGAATAGTCTGATCTATCCCCATCTATCTCAAGACGCGCGAAGCGCAGTACCAAGTACAATGTGTAAGGCCCAGAAGGTAAACCCGAGTGTGACGAAAGCTAACCTGGATAAAATGGTTGATGTTGTACCAGGAGATGAACCACAGTATCTCATTCGGACCCAATTCAATCAACCATGAAGCCCATGCATCAGTAGTGGGATGCGAGATTAAGATCCTCCGCATGCGATACTGAGATGGGTTATAAGGAAGGGAAGTAGGAGCAGTAACCACTTGAAGGTGATCCTTCAACCAAACCTGAATAATGGATCCTTTCTGTTATAAGGGAATGATTTAAAAGGAAAGAAAAAAATGAGGAGAGATAATAAGGAGAAATACCTGGAGAATAATGGGAGAAACTGTCCAGTCGTCGAACCCTAAAGCAGCCCTATCAAGACTCCTAATGGTTTCTGCCAGCACAATGCCGCCAATACAACCCATATCCTCCATTTGTAGAACCATGGGGCAAAGGCGCAAATCCCCAAAGCCTGGGTCCTGGTTAAATAAGAAGCCAGCCAATAAACAGAAAACCAAGGCCCGCATCCTCAGCCTCATCCGGTTTGGGTCATCTGGGTAAGCCTCTGAGAATTCGTCAATCAGAGGCAGCAGAATTGCTTTTTGGTCATCAACGATCATAGCCTTAGCTTGGGGCCGGCTAAACTGAAACAGGGTTTCAAATGACCTTACATACCCAATTTTCACCTCATGCTTGACCAAAGGGACATTGGGGTCACACCCTATAATGGCACAAAACTCCTCAAAGAGAGGGCACATTTCCTCCATCATCGCCCCAAACCGAAAAACGTGGGCCTCAGGATCCCAAAGTCTAATACAGGCCCTTAAAAAATCCCAATCAATTACTACACCCCTAAGAGTAACAATAGGAGAAAAACCGTACCTTCCTAGGTTGATCTTTTCGACTTTGGAAAGACTCTTGGTTCAGCTGTGCATGCTATGGTTGTAAAAGGGATTCATGTTTCTTTTTTTTTAAAAACAAAAAAAAAAAACAAAAACAAAAAAAAACAAAAAAAAAGGGGGGGGCCCAGCAATAGAATTAATTTTTTCTTGACTGAAGTAAATAAACATGCATACACATAAGTTGTTAAGTACTAATCAAGTGCAGGTACAGTCAAAGTTCAGTACAAATTATAGCAAAGAAAACAAGTAAAATCTAAGTATCAGCGACGAGGTCTCCTCCTCCTCTGGTCATCAAAGGCCCGCAGAGTCCAGGCTGAAGTTAGTTCCTCCTGCATACCGAAAACTAGCTCCATCATCTGACTGACTAATCCAACGGGAACCTAAAAAAAAAAAAAAATTTCCTTTAAGTCAGTATCAAGTTTCTTATGAATCCTTTTTTGGGAAAGTTTTATTAATCTGTACCTCAGTGATGTCATCAGGAGGAAGAGCTAGGCGATTCACATTTCCCAGAGAGACCTCCCGAAGAGACGAAGTACCATCAGGAGTGTAATAGGGAATGCTGTATGGAAGGTGCAAGTTGGCCAAGCCTTAATGAACTGACCCGGTAGCCTCTAAAATAGCCCGGGGAACCCTGAAAGCACCAACCGAATGGCTGGGGCCAGCTCGAGACGGACCCTCCACTGGAGTGGAAGAAGAGGGACGGGTCGTAGGCCTCCTCCTTGGAGTCTTGGCCGAGGGGCTTGAAGCTTGAGAAGAACGAGTGCCGAGCGGCTGGGAAGGAGTCGACCTCGGAAGACTATCAAGCCGAGACCCAATAGGCTGCATCAGAAACATCTGGCAAAATTCATCATAATCCCCACTCTGGATAAATTCCATATGCGGAATACCCTCAGTATGGGCATCGGTAAGAATCATCTGTTTGCCCGCTCGCATGTCCTCAGGAGGAGGATGAGGAACGGAGCGACAGCCCCTAATCTGGAAGTCCACTCTCTCACCCAGATAATAGCGTCTCAAGACAGGATGTGACAAGATAACCCGCCGCCGAGACAAGACCTCTGATCGCCGGAAATGGGGATCAGCCTCAATCAAGCTTTGGAGTCGGGCATTCATCGCCCCCACTTCCACCTATGTAAGAAAAGCAACTGTGTTAATAAATCTTTTTATTTCCACATACTCAAGGAAAATTAAAAGGCACTCACCTGCTCCATGGTATAAGTATCAAAGAAGGTCCGCAGGTCCCCTAAAGACTTCTTGCGTAGAACAGACCGGTGATTTGCTCGGTACCACCTCCAAGCCAAAGGTACCAACCCTAATCCAAGATCAGTATGAGTTAGCTCTGGGCGGATGTAGGGAAAATACTCAAAAGCCCAAGTCTGCAAAATGAAGGAAAGAATCAGTGAAAAAAAAATAAACAAAACAAAAAGAGAGACAACACAGAAGGAGGATATGTTCTTTACACTACCTCCCAGAAATAGTAGGTCCCGCTGAGCTTACAGTGGCCTCGACTCAAATCGCACATATCATCATACATGCGGCTCAGAATAGTGCCGGCCCAGTCGTACTCAGTGAGATGGGCCAAGTCTTCCAAACTCTTCAGAATAGAAGGATTAAACTTCTCTTTCCTATTAGACCAGAAGGTCGAAGCAAATAGCAGCAACAGAGTGAATCTAGCTACTTGAGTAGCTGTTAGCTCTCCCTGCCTGTGTCTAGCATAAATGTCGGGGGCTTGGAGGGATAGCCAATGTCTCGAAATACTCAGAATAGGGGCAGAAGAGCTAGATCTGACAATTCGGGGCAGGTCAATCCCTATCAGCTCCATCATCCGATCAGGGGTGACCTCAGTCCTCCAGTCGTCATACAGCTCGATCGGCCGAGTGCCAAAAGGAATCCCAGAGATCACTGAAAAATCAGTCGGGGTCATCGTCATCTCACCCCAAGGGAAATGGAAAGTGTTGGTGGTGTCCCACCATCTCTCAGCCAGCGCACCCAGCAGGCTCTTGTAATTTTGCCTACCCAGCTCAAGATGCCTTAAAAAGTCCAGATGAGAGGGGCCGATGATGGCTCCGACCGGGTTGTTGTGGTCAAGTATGTCAATTGGGATCTCAGCAACAGAGGACTCGCCTACATCCAGCCTGATGTATGAATCCTAAAAGGTAAAGTGGCTTAAGATTATTCTTTAGTTCCTTACTAAGGATAATGTCTTAATTCTCTCCTAGCATGCATACTAATAAGACGGTAAGTGCAGGAAAATAAAATTTGTCTTTTCTCTTCACAATCAGGCCACAGAGGCCCAAAATTTTCACCATTTGGCCTAATGCCCAAATAATAAATAAATGAGAGTGACAGGGAACTGACCTGGGCGAAGACACCGGTGACAGAAGCATGAGTGTCGGCGTCTGCTGTCACGCGGATTTCGTCGAGAGAAATCCCCAGAGATTCCAGAAAATCCTCATCACTACTATGACTTGAAGAAGTCATTGATGAAGGAAAGATGAGAGAATTTAAGAAAGATCTTTAGAGTAAAAAAGATAGAAATGAATGAAAAATGAAAAATTTGAGCTATTTATAAAGAAAAGGGCCAAAAGGCGGGTCTTCTCGATGCGTCTGTTTTTCGCCTCCAAAATTTGTGTTTCAGACAACCACCGACTCCCATAAATCATTTTTATGGTCGCCGGTGGGGGGCAACTGTGAATACTCAAATTTTGAGGCTCAAAGAGCCAATTTTCCCGGACTGCAAACAGTCCGGCCGGACCAAAGGCCATTTGGGAAGTTCACCGGAACTATGCCAATGTGGTACTTGAAATGTCCAGAAAATTATGAGGATCGCGGAACTGGTCCCGGAATATTTTTTGGAGGTCCGGAACTCCCGAAAAAGCCTCCAGAATGAAAAAAAAGAAAGCACATGGGTCAATTTGCCCGCCCTCAGGGGTGGGCACGCCCGCCCCCTGGGGGCAGGTATGCCCGCCCCCCCAGGGACGGGCCAGCCCGCCCTCGGGTCTCCTTTTTTCCTATAAAATTGGCCCCAGGGCCTCCGTTTTCACTCACTCAGTCTGTGTCGACGGACGCTCCTTCTCCCTACGCTCTTTGCGATTCTTTACTGCTTTCTTGCATTTTTTTAATTTTAGTTTTATTTTATTGTTGTGATACTTGGTCGCTTAAAATTAAATTAAAATTAATTCCCTTAACGAGGAGCTTAACCTGGAGTTGAGAAGTGGCCGTCGATTAAATTAGGTATGTAAATCAAAACTCTGCCTATTTAATTTTAGCACTTCATGCATGCTTCTTCTTCTACTCCTGATAATTCTATAACTGCATAAACGCATTTCACATCATAATTAGGCAAATCAACGGCCTCAATTAATTTAGGCCAAATACCCGGTTAATTAATAATCGTGGTATTACGCCTAGACACGATGATATTGGCTTAAAATACCTAGTTAATTAATAGCTATGGTATAATCGCCTTTATTTCGAACAGTCTTAGCTTAAGTCCAATTAATTAATAATTGTGACTAGAAAGTTTCAATTAAGCACGTTTTCTTGGCAATAAATTGCCCATATTACAAATTTAAGTAATCACTTTTGGCAAACAAAATTGCCTACAAGTGAGATCAATTTCTCTGTTTTAGCGACAATCGCTTAGATCACAACCTTTTGGCTAAAAGCCTTCAAACAATTGCTTTTGGCAAATAAATTGCCTTAAAGCAATCAACTTTGGCGACAATCGCCTAAAATCAATCATTTTGGCAATCAAATTGCCTAAATCACTCTTTTTGGCTAAAAGCCTTAAAATCAGTCATTTTGGCGACAATCGCCTAAAATTAATCATTTTGGCAATCAAATTGCCTAAATCAATCTTTTTGGCTGAAAGCCTTAAATCAATCGATTTTTGGCAATAAAATTGCCCAGTCAACATTTTGGCATCAAATGCCTAAAAATCAATCAATTCTTTGGCAAAATGCCTAAACAAAATGCACAAAGCATACACACACTCATGCATAAAGCATACCCATTCAAAGCCCTTTAAAAAAGGCCTATCGAACTACGTTGACTTTGATCTTCCATTCAAACGGAAGTACGTAGGCACGTTTGGGATTTAACCCCGGGCGACAAGTCAAAATCAAAATCACATGTCATTGGTCCAAATTACATCAATCACCTTGCAAAACATTCTTTCATGGTTAGTTCTTCAGCATAACATAGTCTCGGGATCCATCTCGGGTTTGCACACCATGCCTTAAACATTGGGTTAATTAATCTAGTAATTAGGTTAATTAAAATTGGAGTCACTTAGGTTTTTTTTCCTAGTTTACCCTAAAATAATTAAACAAGGTGGCGACTCACACATCACGTGCATTTCTTCCTTAGTCACATGCATCCATATGCATTTGATGTTTTGGGGAGGGGTTCACAATCGTCCACGTACACTTCTACTTCTTTGTGAATCATGTCATGGAAGATGGTCATTGCCATTCTTTGATAGGTCGCCCCGGCATTTTTGAGCCCAAAAGGCATAACCCTGTAGCAGTAGGTTCCCCACTCCGTGATGAATGTCGTTTTCTCTTTGTCTGGCAAATGCATCATTATTTGATTGTATCCGACAACGAGATCGGTCAAGGAGACCATCTCGTGTCCAGCCATTCGGTCCACCAACAGGTCAATATGCAGTAGAGGGAAGTCGTCCTTCGGACATGCTTTATTCAAGTCCCGGTAATCCACACACATTCTGACTTTGCCATCTTTCTTCGGCACCGACACAATATTTGCTAACCACGTCGGGTAAACAATGGGTTCTATGAACTTATTCTCCAGTTGCTTGGCTACTTCCTCCTTGATTTTCAAGGACCATTCTGTTTTCAGCCTTCTTAGCTTCTATTTTACCGGCTTAACCTCAGGGTATACTGGAATCTTGTGCACCGCTATTGCCGGGTCAATTCCCGTGATGTCACTTGCCTTCCACATGAAGCAATTGGCAAACTTCTTTAAGCATTCAATGACCTGTTCCCTGTTCACACAGTCAAATGCAATGTATGTATGTTCATTTTCTTCTTTGCCAATTATTATTTTTTCTTTTTCATTTTTTATTTCATTTATTTGATTTTCATTATTTTTGCTTGGAAAGATAGACACGCGGGGTAGCCAATAATTTGCAAGCTCTTATTGATTAGGACGGAATCGTCCTCAAAAATTACATCAAATTTGAAGTCTGGATTTTCTAAATCCGACACAGACGACTCAGAACTGGAACTGGACTCTGACTCGGTTTCAGATTCGGGGTCAGACTCAGACTCAGTATAGGACTTGATTACAGACTTTGACTCTAGGTTGACTCGGGAGGGGGTTTATCAGCAACGCGCTCCTCCTCGGCATACCAGTTGGTGAGAGGTCCTTTGTGCAGCTTGATCAGGCTCAGCAGGTCTTGGTTCTCATCGTTTCCTGTAATGACCGCAACCTCATCAAAGAGACTGGGCTGCATGAAGTCTTCCACTTCTAGTTCAGTTATTACTTCTGGCTTGTTGTCCCAGGTATCAGCAAGTATTTCCAGCCCGGGTAGCATTTTCTTAGCTGTCAGGAAGTAGAATGGTTCCTGGAAGCCACAATAAGGAATTGTTTCTCCCGGTTTGCAGAAATGACCATTCAAAGTCAAAAGGTAAGGCCGCATCTGTATACTCTCCTCCTTTCCTCTCCTGGTCCTCTCAGCACGGTCTTCATCAGTGGGCTCATAACCTAGTCCAAAGGTCCCTTCATTCACCGGACACTCCCAAGCTTGCAGTGTGCGGTATGTCTTTTTGGACCTTGCCATAATCATTTCCCGACAGATAGGACATCTTCAGCATTAAAGGAACCAGGCAGTTTATTTGCACCGTCCCGAAATCAAAGAGAATTCGGGAGTTTGCAGTCTTCCCTTCTATGAACTGTACAGTGTCATACTGAAATCCCGAGAAGGGCAAATTGGCATTTTCAGGGTTGGCCTCAAAGAGAGGCTGGCCCTTTGGCTTCTTAAGCTAGCTGTAATCATCCCCTTGAACCGTTATAATTTTACCTTCGTAGGGGAATTTGACCTTTTGGTGCAAAGAGGAAGGTACTGCCTTGGTATGGTGTATCCATGGCTGTCCCAGAAGCAAGTTGAAACTGGTGGGCACGTCGATTACTTGGAACGGTACCTCCATTATGGCTGGCCCAATTGCCAATTTTAGTGTAGCGACCCCCAATACTTCCCTCCGGGTGCTGTCATATGCTTTCACTATCTGGTCCGATGGAATGAAATCTATTTCTTCCAACCCTAGACAGCTAGCTACCCTTAGTGGGTAGACGTTCAGTGCTGATCCATTATCAATGAGAACCATGGGCACAGTTTTATCTCTGGTCTGAACAATGACGTAAAGGGCATCGTTGTGACTGTCTCCCTCCTTGGGTAAGTCATCATCAGAAAACCCGATGCTTTGCATCTTTGATGATTGGGTGAGGGTGGACACCAGCACTTCAGGGCTAACCTCCACTGATGTTTGAAGTTGACTCAAAGCCTTGCAAAGAGCTTGGCGATGAGGAAAGGATGATGCCAGAAGTTCCAGATTGATACCCTAGCTTGTGTCTTTTTTAGCTGTGAGAGTACCGGGTCTTCCTTCGGCTCAGCTGCCCTCTGGTAGGGGTTATTTTGGACTTTGTCCAGGGCTAATGGTTCATACTGTCTCCCGCTCCTGGTTATTGCATTGACCTCTTCAGTTAGGTCATTCTGATCCAGGACACAGATTTCATTCATTTCTAGGAATAGCTCGAAAGGATCGATCAATTCCTGGTAAAAAACAATAGCATTTACCCCGTGATTTGGTAAGGGATTAGTGCTAATGCTTGGCTTATTCCTTGGAATAATTGAACCGTTGTCCACTAGGTCTTGGATGCGGTTCTTAAGCGTCCAGCACGCTTCAGTCTTGTGCCCGTTACCCTGATGGTACTCACAGTATTCGTCAGCTCTGTAGTTCCTTGGTAATGGGTTGGGTGGCGGCCTTGCTTCCAAAGGCTTGATGTAGTTTGCCTTGATAGCCTCTCGGAATACCAAAAGGATTGGCATCCAGAGATCAGTATATGTCCTTCTCGACTGACTGCCATTTCTCATATTTCCCACACATAAAGGATTCGTGGGGGTGATGCTTGCCACTTCGTGGACTTTGCTAACTTGGCTAGGCTTCTTGTATTTTGAGGTTCCCGAGTCTTCTTTCAGTTGCCCCATTTGAATTAAATCCTCTACCTTCGTAGCAGTGGTAATGAGCGACTAAAACGTTGGTAGGTACTGAGTTTGTAGTTGTTGTTGGCAGAGAGGCAGCAGGTTCTTTATAATTATGTCCACTTGTTCTTGCTCAGAAGGCCGGTTGATCATTTGGGCAGCCTTGGCCCTCCACCTCGTAAGGAACGAGGAAAAGGGTTCGTTGTTCTTCTGTTTGGTGGTTTCCAGTTCCCTCCGAGTAACATCAACCTCCATATTATAGTGGTATTGCGTATTAAACGCATTGCAGATGTCTTCCCAGGTCTTCATTTTAGACCGGTCCAGGCTGACAAACCACCTCAAAGCAGCACCGGTGAGTGATTGTTGAAACAACTGAGCAAGGAGTTCGCTGTTCAGTCTGAACGGGTTTAGGGCACCCACATACATTTTCAGGTGCGTTTTGGGATAAGTGGTTCCGTCAAACTTGTCCATGTTGGGCATTTTGAACTTTGTTGGCAGTCTTGCTTCGGGGAACAAGGACAAGGAGTCCATGTCCACCACTTCCTTGTGTGTCTTAAGGGTAGTGATCGACCTTTCCAGGAGTTCCAGCTTTTCTCTCATTTTCTAAGCTTCCAGCTCAGAAGTAGTTCTGGAGGGCATGTCATCCAGGTTAAGGGCAGGGTTTGTCGGTTCAGCAGCAGGTCTCTGATTGGAGGTAGCAGGTCCACTTCCCCCGGCGGAAGCCCCATTTCCATTACCAATACCTAGCTCAGCTATTAGGGCTGTTCTCTGGGCAACTAATGCCTCATTCATTCTAGCATCCATTCTGGCTTCGAGTCGTTCCATGAGATTTTGGATGTCAGCAAGTGATGCCATTGGTGCAGTTGAAGTTGGTGAGGTTGGTGAAGCCGGTGAGGTTGGTGACAGCACTGTAGGTGTGACTGGAACTTGGATAGGCACTTGAACAGTGGGTACCTGTAGTATAAGGGTAATCGGATTAGGGTATAGTGGTTCGTGTATCAGGGTAGCTGATGTGAGGTAGATCGACTCTTTGTCCAACTGTGCATGACTAAAAAAAAAACAAAAGAATGTTTTGTGTTCTTTTTGTGTTTATTCAATGTTTATGATATGTTGTGAATGCGCACAACAACACGTCATAATTCGTTTCAATGATATGATTCACATCATTGGGTGCATACAGCCCTAAAGGATAGGTTCTATAGGCTATGACACAAATAGAATAGGCTTATAAAGGGACCCTTGAACCTTGAGCATGGATATACCTAACCACATGTGAAACAAAGAGTTTCGCGTGGGTGCAACAGTACGCATACTCATGGGCCACCCCCAAAAGGATTAGGGATGGTTTGCGATAGCAGGGAGGACGCTTTGGCTGTCCGTCGACATAATCAAAGAGACCTTCCGATCAGCGCTACTTGCTATCCAGACTCAGAAGTTTGAACAGAAGAGAAGAAATTCATTTGAAATTCATTTTTTATGCAATGGAGAAAAAGATTCTCAATCGTGCAAATAAATTAACAAATTTAAATGTTTTCATTAAACTTTACAATTAAGTCCAAATTTCCTTATCAAGTATTCTTAAAGAAAGAACACTTGATTCGTGTTAGGGTACCCTGCAAAACAAAGCACAACAAAATAATACCCTCAAGAAGGGCAGGTTAGTTGATGCAGCAATCGTAGTCCACTTTATACAAAACGATTACAATATTCCCCAGCAGAGTCGCCAAACTGTGAACCCCTCCCCCAAAAATAGGCATATAATGAATATGACTAAGGGCAGAAATGCACGTGAATGTGTGAGTCGCCACCTTGTTTAATTATTTTAGGGTAAACTAGGAAAAAACCCTAAGTTGACTCCAATTTTAATTAACCTAATTACTAGATTAATTATCCCAATGTTTAAGGCACAATCTACGAACCCGAGGTGGATCCCGAGACTATGTCATGCTGATTAACTAACCAATGAATGAATGCTTTGCAGGGTAAATGATGTAATTGGACCAATGAAATGTTTAAGTGATTTTGATGATTTCGACTTGTCGCTCGGGGTTAAATCCCGAACGTGCCTACGTACTCTCGTTTGAATGAGAGATCAAAGCCGACGTAGTTCGATAGGCCTTTTTTAAAGGGCTTTGAATGGGTATGCTTAATGCATGAGTGTGTGTATGCTTCGTGCATTTAGTTTAGGCATTTTGCCAAAGAATTGATTGATTTGATTAGGCGTTTGTTGCCAAAAGTGTTGATTTAAGGCTTGTAGCCAAAAAGATTGATTTAGGCAATTTGTTTGCCAAAAGTTGATGTGATTTAGGCAATTTATTTGCCAAAAGTGATTATTTGAAGGCTTTTAGCCAAAATGGGTTGATTTAGGCAATTTGTTTGCCAAAAGTGCTGATTGGGCGATTGTCGCCAAAATGATTGATTTAAGGCTTTTAGCCAAAAGATTGATTAATTCAAGGCATTTTGCCAAAAATTGATATGTAATTTAGGCAATTCGTTGCCAAAATGTGATTGATTAAACTGTAGGCAATTTGTTGCCACAAAACGTGATTGATTAAGGCTTTTAGCCACAATTATTGATTAATTGGACTTTTAGCCGAACTTGTTCAAAATAAAGGCAATTACACTGTAGTTATTAATTAACTAGGTTTTTTAGCCAGTATGTTTGGATTTAGACTTTAACACCACGATTATTAATTAACCGGGCATTTAACCTTAATCATATTTAATTGAGGCAGTTTATTTGCCAAATTGATGACGTGAATGCATTTATGCAGCAGTTTAATTCAGAATTGGAGTAGAAGAGAAATATGCACAAAATGCTGAAATTAAGTAGACAGGGTTTCGTTATTACCTGAGTCAAACGGTGGCCGCTGTGAACCCTTCCCCAAACATCATGGCATATGAATGCATGTGACTAAGGGCAGAAATGCACGTGAATGTATGAGTCGCCACCTTGTTTAGTTATTTTAGGGTAAACTAGGAAAAACCCTAAGTGACTCCAATTTTAATTAACCTAAATGCTAGATTAATTAACCCAATGTTAAGGCATGGTCTACGAACCCGAGATGGATCCCGAGACTATGTCATGCTGATGAACTAACCAAAACAATGAATGCTTTGCAGGGTAAATGATGCAATTGGACCAGTGCAAGTGTTTATGTGATTTTGACTTGCCGCTCGGGGTTAAATCCCTAACGTGCCTACGTACTTCCGTTTGAATGGAAGATCAAAGTCAACGCAGTTCGATAGGCCTCTTTTAGAGGGCTTTGCATGGGGATGCTTTATGCATGAGTGTGTGTATGCTTCGTGCATTTTTTGTTTAGGCATTTTGCCAAAGAGTTTGATTTTTAGGCATTTGATGCCAAAAAGTGTTGATTTTAATGACTTTAAGCCAAAAAGATTGATTTAGGCAATTGATTGCCAAAATGAAGTTGATTGGGCGATTGTCGCCAAAATGATTGATTTTTCGGTTTTAAAACCCAAAGATTGATTGAATTTTAAGACATTTTGCCAAAACTTTGATTTAACTGTAGGCAATTTGTTGCCAAAACATGATTGATTAAGGCTTTTAGCCACAATTATTGATTAATTGGACTTAAGCTGAAAATTGTTCGAAATAAAGGCAATCATACCATAGCCATTGAATGACTAGATATTTTAAGCCAATATTGTCGGATTTAAACTTTAATACCACGATTATTAATTAACCGGGCATTTAGCTTAATCATATTTTAATTGAGGCAATTTACATGCCTATATGATGGTATGAATGCATTTATGCAGTTGTAGAATTTTTAGGAGTAGAAAAGAAGCATGCATGAAGTGCTAAAATTAAATAGATAAAGTTTGACTTACGTACCTAATTTAATCGTCGACCGCTTCTTAACTCCAGGTTAAGCTCCTCGTTAAGGGAATTAATTTTAGTTCAATTTTAAGTGACCAAGTATCACAAAAATAAAGTAAAACTAAAATTAAAAAATGCAAGAAAGCAGTAAAGAATTGCAAAGAGCGTAGGGAGAAGGAGCGTCCGTCAACACAGACTGAGTCTCAAAACGGAGCCCCAGAGCCATCTTTTATAGGAAAAAAGTGACCCCAGGCGCCCCTGCCCGCCTTCAAGGGCGGGCGTGCCCTCCTGGGCTGGGCGGGCGGGCGTGTCCGCCCAAGCTGGGCGGACATGCCCGCCTGGGCTGGGCGGGCGTGCCCGCCCTAGCTTAGGCGGGCGTGTCCGCCCACTCTGGGCGGGCGTGCCCGCCCCATCTGGGCGGGCGCGCCCGCCTGGCTTGGGCGGTCGTGCCCGCCCATGCTGGGCGGGCCTGCCCGCCTAGCTCGGGCGGGCATGTGTGCCTTCTTTCTTTTTCTTAATTTCGTTCTGGAGGCTTTTCCGGGAGTTCCGGACCTCCAAAAAATATTCCGAGACCAGTTCCATGATCCTCATAATTTTTCGGACATTTCAAGTACCATATTGGCACACTTCCGGCGAACTTTTTGAATGACCTCCGGTCTGACCGGACTGTTTGCAGTCCGGAAAAAGTGGCTCTTTGAGCCTCAAAATTTGAGTATTCACAGCTGCCCCCCACCGGCGACCATAAAATGATTTATGGGAGTCGGTGGTTGTATGAAACACAAATTTTGTAGGCGAAAAACAGACGCGTCCAGAAGACCCGCCTTTTGGCTCCTTTTTTTTTTCTTCTATAAATAGCTTAAACTTTCATTTTTTCACTCATTTTCATCCTCTTACTCTAAGGCTCTCTCTCAAATTCTCCCAAATCTCTCATCATGGCTTTCTCCGATTATGGCAGCGACGAGGATCTGCTGGAGTCTCTGGAGATGTCTTTTAGTGATGTCGATCTCATGGCGGATGCTGATACTCATGCTTCTATGACCGGCGTCTTTGCCCAGGTACGCTTGCTTTGTTGGCATATTATTTTAGGCCAAATTGTGATCTTGGGCCTTAGGCCGAAAAATTTTTTGGGCCTTAGGCCAAATTGTGATTTCTGGGCCTTAGGCCAAATTGTGATTTCTGGGCCTTAGGCCAAATTGTGATTTTTCGGGCCTTAGGCCAAATTGTGATTTTTCGGGCCTTAGGCCAAATTGTGATTTCTGGGCCTTAGGCCAAATTGTGATTTCTGGGCCTTAGGCCAAATTGTGATTTTTCGGGCGTTAGGCCAAATTGTGATTTTTCGGGCCTTAGGCCAAATTGTGAATTCTGGGCCTTAGGCCAAATTGTGATTTCTGGGCCTTAGGCCAAATTGTGATTTTTCGGGCCTTAGGCCAAATTGTGAATTCTGGGCCTTAGGCCAAATTGTGATTTTTCGGGCCTTAGGCCAAATTGTGATTTCTGTTTGTGCTTACTATTTTTATTAGTATGCATACTAGAAGGGGATTAAGATATCTTTTAGTTAGGAACCAAAGGATAACCTTAAACTGTTTTACCTTTTAGGGTGCATACATTAGGCTGGACGTAGGCGAGTCCTCCATTGCTGAGATCCCGTTTGACATACTTGATCATAATAACCCCGTCGGAGCCATCATTGGCCCTTCTCACCTGGACTTCTTAAGAAACCTCGAACTGGGTAGGCAGAATTATAAGAGCCTACTGGGTGCGTTGGCTGAGAGATGGTGGGACACCACCAACACTTTCCACTTCTCTTGGGGTGAGATGACGATGACCCCGACCGACTTTTCATTGATTTCTAGGATTCCTTTTGGTACTCGGCCGATCGAGCTATATGACGATTGGAGGACTGCGGTCACCCCCGACCGAATGACGGAGCTGATAGGGATTGACCTTCCCCGGATTGTTAGGCCTAGCTATTCTACTCCCGATCTGAGTGTTTCGAGGCACTGGTTATCCCTCCAGGCTCCTGACATTTATGCCAGACATAGACAGGGAGAGCTAACGGCTACTCAGGTAGCTAGATTCACTCTGTTGCTGTTGTTTGCGTCGTCTTTCTGGTCTAACAGAAAAGAGAAGTTTAATCCCTCTATTCTGAAGAGTTTGGAGGACTTGGCCCATCTTACTGAGTACGACTGGGCCGGTGCTATTCTGAGCCGCATGTATGATGATATGTGCGATCTGAGTCGAGGCCACTGTAAGCTCAGCGGGACCTACTATTTCTGGGAGGTAATGTAAAGAGCATATCCTCATTCTGTGCTGTCTTTTCCCTTTCTTTTCCCCCTTTTTTTTATTACTGATCCAGTCCTTCGTTTTTTGCAGACTTGGGCTTTTGAGTATTTTCCCTACCTCCGCCCAGAGCTGACTCATACTGATCTTGGGCTAGGGTTGGTACCTTTGGCTTGGAGATGGTACCGAGCTAATCACCAGTCTGTTCTACGCCAGAAATCTTTAGGGGATTTACGGAGCTTCTTCGATACTTGTACCATAGAGCAGGCGAGTGCCCTCTTAATTTCCCTTGGTCGTGCGAAAAAATAAAAGATTTATTGACACATTTGCTTCCCTTACGCAGGCTGAAATAGGGGCGATGAATACCCGACTCCAACGTTGGACTGAGGCTGATCCCCATTTCAGGCGATCAGAGGCTCTGTCTCGACGGCGGTTTGTCTTATCACATCCTGTTCTGAGACATTATTACCTGGGCGAGCGAGTGCACTTCCAGGTTAGGGGCTGCCGCTCCGTTCCTCTTCCTCCTCCTGAGGACATGCGAGCGGGCAAACAGATGGTTCTTACAGATGCCCATACTGAAGGTATCCCACATATGGAATTGATCCGGGGTGGAGATTATGACGAATTCTGCCAGGTGTTTCTGATGCGGCCCATCGGCTCTAGGCTTGACAATCTCCCGAGGTCGACCCCTTTCCAGCCGCTCGGCACCCGTTCCTCTCGGGCTTCAGGCTCCTCGGCCAGGACTCCAAGGAGGAGGCCTACGTCCCATCCTTCTTCTTCTACTCCGGTGGAGGGTCCGTCTCGAGCTGGCCCCAGCCATGCGGCTGGTGCCTTTAGGATTCCCCAGGCTATTTCAGAGGCTACCAGGCCAGTCCATCCGGGCTTGGCCAATTTGCACCTTCCATACAGCATTTCCTATTACACTCCTGAGGGTACTTCATCTCTTCGAGAGGTGTCCCTGGAGCGCGTGAATCGCCTGGCTCTTCCTCCTGATGACATTAATGAGGTAATGACTGATAAATCTCTCATAAAAAGGATTTATAAGAGATTTGTATGTATATTGACTTATATATATATATCTTTTTTTTGTGACTTCCAGGTGCCTGACGGCTTGATCAGTCAGATGATGGAGCTAATCCTTGGGATGCAGGAGGAACTAACTTCAGCTTGGACACTGCAGGCTTTTGACGACCGGAGGAGGAGGAGGTCTCGCCGCTGATAGCTGCTGGACTTCCTTGCTTTCCTTTATTTTCTTTCCTCTTTATTTTCTTGTACCGAATCTTGGCCTGTGTTTCTGTACTTAACTTATTTGTACCTGCATTTGATTAACACTGAAAGTATGCACATTTATTAGATTTGAACAGAAGAGAAAATCCAATTTAAAAAAAACTTTACCTCCTCCCTTTTTTTTTTTTTTTTTTTTACTTAATATTATTTATTTTATTTATTATTATATTTATTATTTTTTTTTAATTAATAAAAGCAGGATAGATAAATAAATAAGAAACATGAATCCCTTTTACAATCATAGCATGCATAGCTGGACCAGGAGTCTCTCCAAAATTGAAAAGATCAATTTGGGGAGGTACGGAATTTCTCCTGTTATCACTCTTAGGGGCGTAGTAGTTGACTGGGACCTTTTGCGAGCCTGTATTAGATTTTGGGATCCTGAGGCTCACGTTTTTCGGTTTGGGGCTATGATGGAGGAAATGTGCCCTCTTTTTGAGGAATTTTGTGCGATTATAGGGTGTGATCCCAATGCTCCCTTGGTTAGGCACGAGGTGAAAGTTGGGTATGTTAAGTCATTTGAGAACTTATTTCGGTTTAGCCGGCCACAGGCTAAGGCTATGATTGTGGATGATCAGAAGGCGATTCTGCTGCCCCTGATTGATGAATTTTCAGAAACTTGCTTGGACGACCCTGACCGGATGAGGCTGAGGATGCGGGCCCTGGTTTTCTGCTTATTGGCTGGTTTCTTATTCAACCGGGACCCAGGTTTTGGAGACTTGCGACTTTGTCCCATGGTTTGGCAAATGGAGGATATGGGTTGTATTGGCGGTGTCGTGCTGGCAGAGACCATTAGAAGCCTTGACAGAGCCGCTTTAGGGTTCGATGATTGGACTGTTTCCCCCGTCATTCTCCAGGTATTTTTTTCTATTATCCTACCTCATTCTTCTTCTTCTTTTTTTAATTTGTTTCTTCGTAATAGAAAAGATCTATTACTTAGGTTTGGTTGAGGGATCATCTTCAAGTGGTGGCTGCTCCTACCTCCCTTCCTTACAATCCTTCCCAGTATCGCATGCGAAAAATCTTGATCTCGCACCCTTCTATTGAGACATGGACTTCGTGGCTGGTTGAATTGGGTCCAAATGAGATACTGTGGTTCATCCCTTGGTATAATATCAGCCGCTTTATTCAGGTCAGCTTCCGCCATTCTCGGGTTTACCTCCTAGGCCTTACCCACTGCACTTGGTACTGCGCTTCACGCGTTTTGAGGCAGATGGGGATAGATCAGACTGTCCCCATTATGGATGATATTTCGATTGATGCTGCCATTACTGCTGGTGTTACCCAAGCTGTCCTTAAAGCTTGGGTTAGAGATCACCGCATGGTGGGACCTTTACCCGATCCCACCAGTGTTCAGACTTCTCCCGAGTACCGAGCCTGGTTCATTGCCGCTGTCTGGCCAATTGAAAGACCAAGGAGGACTGCACTGCTGAGTGTTCTTGAAGGTTGGGTTCAGGCTGATGTTGAAGAGGAGTTTGGGACAGGTGAGGAGATTGTGCTGGCCCCTCGGACAGGCAAGGCTAGGAAGAGTTCAGTAGAAGACTCAGAGGATGCCGCTCCGCGGAGGCGACGGGATACCTAGACTCATATGAACTTTTGTGATCTTTTTCTTGTTTTGCCTTTCGTTTGGGACTTTGGATTTATCTTTGGATGTATGCTTTACACTTTCTTTTCTGCTTGATTTGAACTGCTATTTGGAATGAGATTCGACTTTTTAGCTTGAATTGAGAAAATTATTTAGCTTTCCAAGCATTTTCCAATTTTATTTATTTCAAGCTCTAATTTTTGCCTAAGCTGCCCTTTTCGGGTTTTCAACTTAGCGAGCTTACCCATTTTTGTCTAAGCCGCCCTTTTTGGGTTTTCGACTTAGCGGGTTTTTTTTTTCTTTTTTTTTTTATTTGGCAAAGAAGAATGAAATTATGAAATGTTTAGACCGCGCCCAAAGAGGGCTGCCTACATATCTCTGATATATAATTTCTTTTTTCCAAAGAGAATTAGGTCTAATGTAGTTCATCTTACATTACAATCACACAAAATATCTTTTTAACTGATCTAAATTACATGTATTAGCAAATTCCAAGCCATCCAAATCAGTCAAAATAACGGCTCCGCCTGACAAAATTTTCTTTAACACATAGGGTCCAGCCCAATGAGGACGAAACTTCCCACGTGGGTCTACGATTGGCTGTCTAATTTCCTTCAAAACCAAACAACCCTCTTCCAACTTCCGGTCTTTGACCTTCTTATTGAAATGCCGCGCCATTCTTCTTTGATACACTTGAGTTTGGTGGATTGCTCGCAATCGCTTTTCATCCATACCCAAGAGTTGCGAATGATAATTCTCGGCCCAATCTGCTTCGTTGATCTGGCTTTCCTGGATAATTCTTGCCGACCGAACTTCCAGCTCAATAGGCAACACTGCTTCCATGCCATATACTAAAGAATACGGGGTTGCCCCAGTAGGTGTCCTGATTGAAGTCCTGTATCCCCACAAGGCATTTGGCAATTGTTCGTGCCAAGCTCTATGCTTTTGAACTGTCTTCTGCAGAATGACCTTTATAGCCTTGTTTGCAGCTTCTACGGCCCCATTCGTCTGTGGACGATAGGGTGAAGACTTGTGATGCTGAATCTTCTTTTGTTTCAGTAGGTCCGAAAATTCACTTTGAAAGTGAGATCCGTTATCCGTGATGATCTCGAATGGTGTTCCATACCGACAAAGGATGTTGGTACGAACGAACTGTGCTGCCTTCTCGGCATTCAAAACGGAATAAGAAGCTGCCTCAATCCACTTAGTAAAATAATCAACAGCAACCAGAATGAATTGATGGCCATTGGAAGCCCTTGGATGGATCTTTCCGATCACGTCTATGCCCCAAGTTGAGAAAGGCCATGGTGAAGTAATGGGATTTAGACTGACCGGAGGCTGTCTTTGTAGCTTAGCAAAAACCTAACATTCGTGGCACTTCCGCGCGTGCCTCACGCAATCTGCATTTATGGTCGACCAGTAATAACCCAGGTTCATAATTTTCCGAGCCAAAGCTATCCCATGCATGTGCGGACCAGACTCCCCATTGTGTAAGGAATTCATGATGCTTTGAGCTTCTCCTTCATCAACACACCTTAGGTGCAGGCCATTCCAACTCCTTTTATACAGAACTCCCCCAGTAAGGAAATATCCAGATGCTAACTGTCTCAATGTCCGTTGATCAGTCTTGTTGGACCTCTCCGGGTAAGCTTCATTCTGGAGATAATTCTGTATATCCCAAAACCACGGCTTGTCATCGACTAGATTCATGACATGCGCTGGCTGTTTCTGCAGCCGAACCGTCAGAGGTCGGATGATTTGATCTCTCCCTACATTAACCATGGAGGCCAAAGTAGCCAGAGCATCTGCAAACTGATTTTTGGCGCGTGGCAGGTAGTGGAAAGATAGTTCCTCAAACTGTTGAGCTAATTCGTCCAAGCGTCGTAGGTAAGGAACCAATCGCTCTTCCTTAATTTTCCATTTCCTTAGAGCTTGAGAGACTATCAGGTTGGAATCTCCGAAAACCCTAAGGATTTTTATTTCTTTTTCCAGGGCCGCTTCTAACCCGTTGATGCAAGCTTCATACTCGGCTTCGTTGTTGGTACAGTCGAAATCTAGTTTGACTGCGATTGGGACATATTCTCCACAAGGAGTTTTGAATACGCCTCCAATCCCGTTTCCATGGTAGTTTGAAGCTCCATCGAAGTACATCTCCCAGACCTCACCTTCCAAGCTCAACAAGTCTTCATCAGGAAATTCTACTTCCGGCATTTGGTCTTCGACCGGCAATTCTGCTAATTGATCAGCCAAGGCTCCGCCTTTCACTGCCTTCCGTTGTACAAATTTTAAATCGTAGGCTGCGAGCACTGACACCCACTTTGCCATCTTACAGTCAAGAACCGGCCTTTCCATAAGGAATTTCAAGGGGTTCGATTCAGAGATTACGTGTGTAGTGTAAGACGAGAGGTAGTGTTGCAGCTTGGTACAGGCCCAGACTAGAGCCAGACACAACTTCTCTATCTTGTTGTATTTCAACTCATATTCCAGCATCCTCTTGCTAAGGTAATACACGGCATTGTCTATCCTTGTATCTTCTGCTTGTTGAGCTAATATGGCACCCATTGCTTCTTCTGTCACAGACAGATACAGTAGCAAAGGCTTTCCTAGCCTTGGTGATTGTAAAACAGGCGGGGATAGCAGGTATCGCTTGACTTGGTCGAAAGCCGCCTGACAATCCTTATTCCATTTGACTGCTACTCCTTTCCTAAGTAGTTTGAAAATCGGACCACAAGTATCGGCCAACTGATTGATGAACCGGCTGATGTACTGTAGCCTTCCTAGGAAACCTCGGACTTCTTTTTCGGTCCTTGGTGCTGGCATTTCCAGAATAGCTCTAGCTTTCGAAGGATCAATCTCTATGCCCTTCCGACTAACCATGTGCCCCAGAAATACTCCGGATGTAGCTCCAAACAGACATTTTGTCGGATTGAGCTTTAAATTGTACTTTCGAAGTATAAGGAAGAACTTCTCAAGCGCTGTCGTATGTTCTTCAGCTGTTTTTGATTTGACAACCATATCGTCCACATATACTTCTACTTCTTTGTGAATCATGTCATGGAAGATGGTTGTCGCCATTCGTTGATAGGTTGCCCCGGCATTTTTGAGCCTAAAAGGCATGACCCTGTCGCAGTAAGTTCCCCATTCCGTGGTGAACGCCGTTTTCTCTTTGTCTGGCTCATGCATCATTATTTGATTATAACCGACAGCAAGATCAGTCAAGGAGACCATCTCGTGTCCAGCCATTCGGTCCACTAACAAGTCGATGTGCGGCAGAGGAAAATCGTCCTTCGGACATGGTTCATTCAAATCCCGGTAGTCCACACACATTCGCACTTTTCCATCCTTCTTTGGCATCGGCACGATATTTGCTAACCATGTCGGGTAGGCGATAGGTTCTATGAACTTGTTCTCCAGCTGCTTGGCAACTTCCTCCTTGATTTTCAAGGACCATTCTGTTTTCAGCCTTCTTAGCTTCTGTTTTACTGGCTTAGCCTCTGGATATACTGGAATCTTGTGCACCACTATTGCTGGGTCAATTCCGGTGATGTCACTTGCTTTCCACATGAAGCAATCAGCAAATTTCTTCAAACATTCACTGACCTGTTCCCTGTTCATGCAATCAGATGCAATGTATGTATGTTCATTTTCTTCTTTGCCAATTATTATTTTTTCCTTTTCATTTTTTATTTCATTTATTTGATTGTTTTGGCTTGGAAATGCTTGGAAAGATAGACACGCAGGGTAATCAAGAATTTGCAATCCTTTATTAATTATGACGGAATCGTCTTCAAAGAATACATCAAATTTGAAATCTGGATCTTCTAGATCCGACACAGATGACTCGGAACTGGAACTAGACTCTGACTCGGTTTCAGACTCGGGGTCTGACTCGGACTTAGTACAGGACTTTATTACAGACTCCGGTACTAGGTTTGACTCGGGAGGGGATTTATCAGCAGTGCGCTCCTCCTCGGTGTACCAGTTGGTGAGAGGTCCTTCGTTTGGCTTGATCAGATCTAGCAGGTCTCGATTCCCGTCATCTCCTGTGATAACCGCAACTTCGTCAAAGAGACTAGGCTGCATGAAGTCTTCTGCTTCCAGCCCAGTTACTGTTTCGGGCTTGTTGCCCCAGACATCTGAGAATATCTCCAACCCAGGCAGCATCTTCTTAGCGGTTGGGCAGCAAAAAGGTTCTCGGAAGCCACAGTAAGGAACTGTTTCTCCCGGTTTACAGAAGTAGCTGTTCAGAGTCAATAGGTAAGGCCGCATTTGTACATTCTCTTTCCTTCCTCTTCGGGTCCTCTCAGCACGGTCCTCATCAGTGGGCTTATAACCCAGTCCGAAAGTTCCCTCATACACTGGACACTCCCAGGCTTGCAGTTTGGGGTATGCTTTCCCGGATCTGGCCATAACCATTCCTGGCAGATAGGACATCTTAAGCATCAAGGGCACTATGCAGTTTATTTGCACCGTCCTGTGAACCCCTCCCCCAAAAACACATAGGCATATGAATGCATGTGACTAAGGGAAGAAATGCACGTGAATGTATGAGTCGCCACCTTGTTTAATTATTTTAGGGTAAACTAGGAAAAAACCCTAAGTGACTCCAATTTTAATTAACCTAGTTACTAGATTAATTACCCAATGTCTAAGGCATGGTCTTCGAACCTGAGGTGGATCCCGAGACTATGTCATGCTGATGAAACTAACCAAAAAATGAATGCTTTGCAAGATGATTGGACCAATGGAATGTTTAAGTGAGTTTGAATGATTGCGACTTGCCGCTCGTGCCTACGTACTTCCGTTTGAATGGAAGATCAAAGTCAACGTAGTTCGATAGGCCTCTTCTAGAGGGCTTTAGATGGGATGCTTGATGCATGAGTGTGTGTATGCTTTGTGCATTTTTGTTTAGGCATTTTGCCAAAGAATTGATTGTTTCAGGCACTTGGTGCCAAAATGTTGATTTGAGGCTTTTTGCCAAAAGAAAGGATTTGGGCTTATTCTTGCCAAAAGAAAGGATTTGGGCTTATTCTTGCCAAAAGATAAGTTGTGCTTATTTGCTTGCCAAAGATTAATTGGGCTTATTATTGCCAAAAGATTGATTGTTTAGGCGATTGTCGCCAAAATTGAATGATTTAAGGCTTTTTAGCCAAAATGAATTGATTTAGGCAATTGTTGCCAAAGGTTGATTCAAGGCTTTTAGCCAAAAGAAATTGATTTAAGCGATTTGTCGCTATAAAAGAGATTAATTTTCACTTATAAGCAATTTATTTGCTTAAAGTGATTATTTAAAGGCTTTTATCCAAATTATTGATTTAAGCGATTTGTCGCTATAAAAGATTAACTTTTCACTTATAAGCAATTTGTTTGCCTAAAGTGATTAATTAAATTGAAATATAGGCAATTTATTGCCATAAAAAAACGTGTTTAAGTAGGACCTTTTAGTCACAATCATTGATTAACTGGACTTAGGCTAAGAACTGTTCGAAATAAAGGCAATTTCACCATAGTTATTGATTAACTAGGCTTCTTTAGCCAATAATGTCAGATTTACGCTTTAATACCACGATTATTAATTAATCGGGCATTTAAGCTTAATCTTTATTTGATTGAGGCAATTTATTTGCCTAGTGGATGATATGGATGCATTCATGCAGTTATAGAGTTAAGGGGAGTAGAAAAGAAGCATGCATGAAGTGCTAAAATTAAATAAGCGTAGTCTAATTTATGTACCTGATTTAATCTCCGACCGCTTCTTAACTCCAGGTTAAGCTCCTCGTTAAGGGAAATATTAATTAAAATGGAATTTTAATGGCCACTTAGTAAAGCAAGAAAAAATGAAAGCAGAATAAAATAAAATAAAATAAAATAAAGAATGCAGAAAGCGATAAAAGAATCGCAAAGAGCGTAAAGGGAGAAGAGAGGTCCGTCAACACAGACTGTGTCTAAAATGGAGCCCCGGGGCCTCTTTTTATAGAAAAAAAAAACGCACCCCGGGCGCGCTTGCCCGCCCTCGAGGGCGGGCATGCCCGCCTGGGCTGGGCGGGCGTGCCCGCCCATGCTGGGCGGGCATGTCCGCCCAGGTTGGGCGGGCGTGCCTGCCTTTATAGGGCGGGCGCGCCCGTCCTTGAGGGTGGGCATGCCCAACCCCGCGGGTGGACATGCGTGCCTTTTTTTTCTTTCCGGAGGCTTTTCCGGGAGTTCCGGACTTCCAAAAAATATTCCGAGACCAGTTTCGTGATCTTCGTAATTTTTCGGACATTTCAAGTACCATATTGGCACACTTCCGGTGAACTTTTTGAATGACCTCTGGTCCGACCGGGCTGTTTGCAGTCCGAAAGAATTGGCTGTTTGAGCCTCAAAATTTAGGTATTCACAGTTGCCCCCCACCGGCAACCATAAAAGATGTTTTATGGGCGCTGGTGGTTGTCTGAAAACTAAATTTTGTAGGCGAATGTTAGACGCGTCAAAAGGACCCGCCTCTTGGCTATTTGCTTATAAATAGCTCAAAAACTCATTATTTCATTTATTCTCCACTCTCCAAATCAAAAGAGCTCTCTCAAATTCTCTCAACTTTCTCATCATGGCTTCCCCAAGCTATAGTAGCGGTGAGGGCCTCCTGGAGTCTCTGGGAATTTCTGTGGACGATGTCAATCTTGCGGCGGACGCTGACAATCATGCTTCCATGACCGGCGTCTTTGCCCAGGTAAGCTCCCTTCGCTTCTGTACTTTTGGGCCTTAGGCCAAGTGTGAATTTTTTGGGCCTTAGGCCAAATTATGATTTTTCGGGCCTTAGGCCAAATCGTGATTTTTTTGGGCCTTAGGCCAAATTATGATTTTCGGGCCCTAGGCCAAATCGTGATTTTTTGGGCCTTAGGCCAAATTATGATTTTCGGGCCTTAGGCCAAATCGTGATTTTTTTTTTTTTTTTGGGGCCTTAGGCCAAATAGTGATTTTTTGGGCCTTAGGCCAAATTGTGATTTCTTGGGCCTTAGGCCAAATCGTGATTTCTTGGGCCTTAGGCCAAATCGTGATTTCTTGGGCCTTAGGCCAAATCGTGATTTTTGGGCCTTAGGCCAAATCGTGATTTTTGGGCCTTAGGCCAAATTGTGATTTCTTGGGCCTTAGGCCAAATCGTGATTTTTGGGCCTTAGGCCAAATTGTGATTGAATCTTACCACTTTTATTAGTATGATACTGGGGGAGGATTAGGATATCTTTTAGTTAGGAACCAAAGGATAACCTTAAACTGTTTTACCTTCTAGGATGCATACATTAGGCTGGACGTGGGCGAGTCCTCTATTGCTGAGATCCCATTTGACATACTTGATCCTAATAACCCGGTCGGAGCCATCATTGGCCCCTCTCACCTGGGCTTCTTAAGAAATCTCGAGCTGGGTAGGCAGAATTACAAGAGTTTACTGGGCGCGTTGGCTGAGAGATGGTGGGACACCACCAACACTTTCCACTTCTCTTGGGGCGAGATGACGATGACCCCAACTGACTTTTCATTGATTTCTGGGATTCCTTTTGGTACTCGGCCGATCGAGCTGTATGACGATTGGAGGACTGCGGTTACCCCCGACCGAATGACGGAGTTGATAGGGATTGACCTTCCCCGGATTGTTAGACCCAGCCATTCCTCCCCCGATCTGAGTGTTTCGAGGCACTGGTTATCCTCCCAAGCTCCTAGCATTTATGCCCGACATAGACAGGGAGAGCTAACGGCTACTCAGGTAGCTAGATTCACTCTGCTGCTGCTGTTTGCTTCGTCTTTCTGGTCTAACAGAAAAGAGAAGTTTAATCCCTCTATACTGAGGAGTTTGGAGGACTTGGCCCACCTCACTGAGTATGACTGGGCCGGTGCTATTCTGAGCCGCATGTACGAGGATATGTGCGATCTGAGTCGAGGCCACTGTAGGCTCAGTGGGACCTACTATTTCTGGGAGGTAATGTAAAGAACATATCCTCATTATGTGCCCCCCTTTATTTTTATTATTAATCCTTTCCTTCCTTGTGCAGACTTGGGCCTTTGAGTATTTTCCCTATATCCGCCCTGAGCTGGCCCGCACTGATCTTGGGCTAGGGTTGGTACCTTTAGCTTGGAGATGGTACCGAGCTAACCAACAGTCTATTCTACACCGGAAGTCTTTGGGAGATCTGCGGAGCTTCTTCGATACTTGTACCATAGGGCAGGCGAGTGCATTCCTAATTTCTCTTGGCTATGTGAAAAAATAAAAAGATTTATTAACACATTTGCTTCTCTTACATAGGTTGAAGTAGGGGCGATGGGCATCCGACTCCAACATTGGATTGAGGCGGATCCCCATTTTAGGCGATCAGAGGCTCTGTCTCGGCGGCGGTTTGTCTTATCACATCCTGTTTTGAGACGTTACTACCTGGGTGAGCGAGTGGACTTCCAGGTTAGGGGCTGCCGCTCCGTTCCTCTTCCTCCCCCTGAGGACATGCGAGCGGGAAAACAGATGGTTCTTACAGATGTCCATACTGAGGGTATCCCGTACATGGAATTGATCCGGGGTGGAGATTATGACGAATTCTGCCAGGTGTTTCTGATGCGGCCCATCGGCTCCAGGTTCGACAGTCTCTCGAGGTCGACTCCTTCCCAGCCGCTTGGCACCCGTTCCTCTCGGGCTTCCGGTTCTTCGGCCAGGACTCCAGGGAGGAGGCCTGTGACCCAGCCTTCTTCTTCTACTCCGGTGGAGGGTCCGTCTCGAGCTGGCCCTAGTCATTCGGTTGGTGCCTTCAGGATTCCCCAGGCTATTTCAGAGGCTACCAGGCCTGTCCATCCGGGCTTGGCCAATTTGCACCTTCCATACAGCATTTCCTATTACACTCCTGAGGGTACTTCGTCTCTTAGGGAGGTATCCCTGGACCGTGTGAATCACCTGGCTCTTCCTCCTGATGACATTAATGAGGTAATGACCGGTAAATCCCTCATAAAAAAAGGATTCATAAGAGATTTGTATATTGACTTTGTATTTTTGTGTGATTTCCAGGTTCCTGACGGCTTGATCCGTCAGATGATGGAGCTAATCCTTGGAATGCAGGAGGAACTAACTTCAGCTTGGACACTGCAGGCTTTTGACGACCAGAGGAGGAGGAGGTCTCGCCGCTGATAGCTGCTAGACTTCTTTGCTTTCCTCTACTTTCTTTCCCTCTTTTTTTTTTTTTTTTTTACTGTATTGAATCTTGGCCTGTATTTCTGTACTCAACTTATTTGTACCTGTATTTGATTAATACTGACAGTATGCATGCATTAGATTTGAGCAGAAAAGGATTAAAAAGTACACACTTTGTTTCTCTTTTTTTTTTGTTTTTTTTTTTCGAAAGAGAAAAGGAAAGAAAGAAAAAAAAAGTTATTTTCTACTTTTATTTCTATTTTTCTTTTTTTCTTTTTCTTCTTCTTTTTTTTTTTGTTTCTTTTTTCATGCCTGCCTGGGCTGGGCGTGCGTGCCCACCCTGGGCTGGGCGGTCGTGCCCGCCCTGCCTGGGCGGGCATGTGCGCCCACGCTGGGCGGGCGGGCATGCCCGCCTTTCAGGTGGGCATACCCGCCTTAGAGGGCGCGGGCAGCCGCCCTTAGGCGCGACTTTCGCAATAAAAAGGCTGCTTTCAGCCCCTTTTTTTTTCATTCTGACTCTCGAACACTGTGCTTAAACAACTATTTAGGTCAGTTCTCTCTCTTCCCTCCTTTTTTTTTTTACTTATTATTATTTATTTTATTTATTATTATATTTATTTTTTTTTTTAATAAAAACAGGAAAGATAAATAAATAAGAAACATGAATCCCTTTTACAATCATAGCATGCATAGCTGGACCAGGAGTCTCTCCAAAGTTGAAAAGATCAATTTGGGGAGGTACGGAATTTCTCCTGTTATCACTCTTAGGGGCGTAGTAGTTGACTGGGACTTTGTGCGAGCCTGTATTAGATTTTGGGATCCTGAGGCTCACGTTTTTCGGTTTGGGGCTATGATGGAGGAAATGTGCCCTCTTTTTGAGGAATTTTGTGCGATTATAGGGTGTGATCCCAATGCTCCCTTGGGTAGGCACGAGGTGAAAGTTGGGTATGTTAAGTCATTTGAGAACTTGTTTCGGTTTAGCCGGCCACAGGCTAGGGCTATGATTGTGGATGATCAGAAGGCGATTCTGCTGCCTCTGATTGATGAATTTTCAGAGACTTGCTTGGACGACCCTGACCGGATGAGGCTGAGGATGCGGGCCCTGGTTTTCTGCTTATTGGCTGGTTTCTTATTCAACCGGGACCCGGGTTTTGGAGACTTGCAGCTTTGCCCTATGGTTTGGCAAATGGAGGACATGGGTTGCATAGGCGGTATTGTGCTGGCTAAGACCATTAGAAGTCTTGACAGAGCCGCTTTAGGGTTCGACGATTGGACCGTTTCTCCCATTATTTTGCAGGTATTTCTCCCTATCATCTTTCCTCATTCTTCTTCTTCCTCTTTTTTCTTATAATGGAAAAGATCCATTATTCAGGTTTGGTTGAGGGATCACCTTCAAGTAGTGGCTGCTCCAACCTCCCTTCCCTACAATTCTTCTCAATATCGCATGCGGAAAATCTTGCTCTCCCACCCTTCTACTGAAACATGGACTTCATGGCTGGTTGAATTGGGTCCAAATGAGATACCGTGGTTCGTCCCTTGGCACAATATCAACCGCTTTATTCAGGTCAGCTTTCGCCATTCTCGGGTTTATCTCCTAGGCCTCACACACTGTACTTGGTACTGCGCTTCACGCGTTCTGAGGCAGATGGGGATAGATCAAACTGTCCCTATTATGGATGACATTTCAGCTGATTCTGCGATTACTGCTGGTGTTACCCGAGCTGTTCTTAAAGCTTGGGTTAGAGATCACCGTATGGTTAGACCTTTACCTGATCCTACCAGCGTTCAGACTTCTCCCGAGTACCGGGCCTGGTTCATTACCGCTGTCTGGCCGATTGAAAGACCAAGGAGGACTGCACTGCTGAGTGTTCTCGAAGGTTGGGTTCAGGCTGATGCTGAAGAGGAGGTTGGGACAGGTGAGGAGATTGTGCTGGCTCCTTGGACAGGCAAGGCTGGGCAGAGTTCAGTAGAAGACTCAGAGGATGCCGCTCCGCGGAGGCGACGGGATACCTAGACTCTTATGAACTTTTGTGATTTTTTTTTTGTCTTGTTTTGCCTTTCGTTTGGGGACTTTGGATTTATCTTTTGATGTATGCTTTACACTTTCTTTAGTTATTTTGGACTCTCTTGCTTGATTCTGGATTATTTGACTTTGTCATTAGGCGTTTGAACTTTCCAAGCATTTGCCAACTTTTATTTATTCAAGCTCTAATTTTTGCCTAAGCCGCCCTTTCGGGTTTTCAGCTTAGCGAGCTACCCCCTTTTTGCCTAAGCCGCCCTTTTGGGTTTTCAACTTAGCGGGTTTTTTTCACTTCTTTTTTTTTTTTTTTTTTTTTTTTTTTTTGGCAAAGAAGAAAATGAATTATGAAATGATTTTTTTTATTAATGTTTAGACCGCGCCTAATGAGGGCTGCCTACATATCTCCGATATATGATTTTTTTCAAAGAGAATCAGGTCTAATGTAGTTCGTTTTACATTATGCAAATGATTACAATTTACACGAAATACCTTTTTAACTGATCTAAATTACATGGATTAGTGAATTCCAAGCCATCCAAATCAGTCAAAATAACGGCTCCGCCTGACAAGATCTTCTTCAACACATAGGGTCCAGCCCAATGAGGACGGAACTTCCCCCGTGGATCTATGACCGGTTGTCTAATTTCCTTCAGAACCAAACAACCTTCTTCCAGTTTCCGGTCTTTGACCTTCTTGTTAAAATGTCTTGCCATTCTTCTTTGATAGACTTGAGTTTGGTGGATCGCTCGCAATCGGTTTTCATCCATACCCAAGAGCTGCAAATGATAATTCTCAGCCCAATTTGCTTCACTGATCTGGCTTTCCCGGATAACCCTCGCCGACTGAACTTCCAGCTCAATAGGCAATACTGCTTCCATGCCATACACTAGGGCGTACGGGGTTGCCCCAGTAGGCGTTTTGATTGAAGTCCTGTATCCCCATAAAGCATTTGGTAGTTGTTTATGCCATGCCCTATGCCTCTGAATCGTCTTTTGCAAAATGACTTTTATAGCCTTGTTCGCGGCTTCGACGGCCCCATTTGTTTGTGGGCTATAGGGTGAGGACTTATGGTGCTGAATCTTCTTATGCTTTAAGAGGTCAGCGAATTCTCCTTGAAAATGAGACCCGTTATCAGTAATGATCTCGAATGGTGCTCCATACCGACAAAGGATGCTGGTACGTACAAACTGTGCTGCCTTCTTGGCGTTTAACATCGAAAAGGAAGCTGCCTCAATCCATTTAGTGAAATAATCTACAGCGACCAGGATAAACTGGTGGCCATTAGAGGCTTTCGGGTGGATCTTTCCAATTACATCTATACCCCAAGTTGCAAAAGGCCACGGTGAAGGAATTTGATTTAAATTGACTGGAGGCCGTTTTTGCAGCTTAGCGAAAATTTGGCACTCATGGCACTTCCGTGCGTGCCTCACACAATCCGCATTCATAGTTGACCAGTAATAACCTAGGTTCATGATTTTCTGAGCCAAGGCTATCCCGTGCATGTGTGACCCAGATTCCCCATTATGCACGGAATCCATAATGGTTTGGGCTTCTTCTTCATCAACGCACCTTAGGTGCATGCCATTCCAACTTCTTTTATACAGAACTCCCCCGGTAAGGAAGTATCCCGACGCTAACTGTCTCAATGTCCGTTGATCAGTTTTGGTGGATCCCTCCGGGTAGGCTTCGTTTCGAAGGTAATTCTGTATATCCCAAAACCAAGGCTTGTCATCCACCAAATGCATGACATGTGCTGGCTGCTTCTGAAGCCTAACTGTCAGGGGCCGAATGACTTGGCCTTTCCCCACATTAACCATGGAGGCCAAAGTGGCTAGGGCATCAGCGAATTGATTTTTGGCTCGCGGCAGGTAGTGGAAAGATAATTCCTCAAACTGTTGAGCCAATTCGTCTAAGCGTTGTAGGTAAGGAACCAAACGCTCTTCCTTGATTTTCCACTTCCTTAGAGCCTGGGAGACTATCAGGTTGGAATCTCCGAAAACCCTGAGGACTTTTATCTCTTTTTCCAAGGCTGCTTCTAACCCCTTGATGCAGGCTTCGTATTCGGCCTCATTATTGGTACAGTCGAAGTCTAGTTTAACTGCAATTGGGATGTATTCTCCACAAGGAGTTTTGAATACAACTCCAATCCCATTTCCATGGTAGTTCGAAGCTCCATCGAAGTACATCTCCCAGACCTGACTTTCCAAGTTTAACAGGTCTTCGTCGGGGAACTCTACCTCCGACATTTGGTCTTCGACCGGTAATTCTGCTAATTGGTCAGCCAAGGCCCCGCCTTTTACTGCCTTACGTTGTACAAACTTTAAATCATAAGCCGCAAGCACTGACACCCACTTTGCCATCTTACAGTCAAGAACCGGCCTTTCCATAAGGAATTTCAAGGGGTTAGATTCAGAGATTACGTGTGTAGTGTAAGACGAGAGGTAGTGTTGCAGCTTGGTACAGGCCCAGACTAGAGCCAGACACAACTTCTCTATCTTGTTGTATTTCAACTCATATTCCAGCATCCTCTTGCTAAGGTAATACACGGCATTTTCTATCCTTGTATCCTCTGCTTGTTGAGCTAATATGGCCCCCATTGCTTCTTCTGTTACTGACAGGTACAGTAGCAAAGGCTTTCCTAGCCTTGGTGGTTGTAAGACTGGCGGGGATAACAGGTATTGCTTGACTTGGTCGAAAGCTGCCTGACAATCCTCATCCCATTTGACTGCCACTCCTTTCCTAAGTAGCTTGAAAATTGGGCCACAGGTATCGGCCAACTGATTGATGAAACGGCTGATGTACTGTAGCCTTCCCAAGAAACCTCGGACTTCTTTTTCGGTCTTTGGTGCTGGCATTTCCAGAATAGCTTTGGCCTTTGAAGGGTCAATCTCTATGCCCTTCCGACTAACCATATGCCCCAGAAATACTCCAGACGTGGCTCCAAACAGACATTTTGCCGGGTTGAGCTTCAAATTATACTTTCGAAGCCTAAGGAAGAACTTCTCAAGTGCTGTTGTATGTTCTTCGGTTGTTTTTGACTTAACCACCATATCATCCACATACACTTCCACCTCCTTGTGAATCATGTCGTGAAAGATGGTCGTTGCCATTCTTTGATAGGTTGCCCCGGCATTTTTGAGCCCGAAGGGCATGACCCTATAGCAGTAGGTTCCCCATTCCGTGATGAATGCCGTCTTCTCTTTGTCTGGCAAATGCATCATTATTTGATTGTACCCGACAGCAAGATCGGTCAAAGAGACCATCTCGTGTCCAGCCATTCGATCCACCAGTAAGTCAATATGTGGCAGGGGAAAATCATCCTTCGGGCAAGCTTTATTCAAATCCCTGTAATCCACACACATTCGCACCTTTCCATCCTTCTTAGGAACCGGCACGATGTTCGCTAACCATGTCGGGTAGGCAATAGGTTCTATGAACTTGTTCTCCAGCTGCTTGGCAACTTCCTCCTTGATTTTCAAGGACCATTCTGTTTTTAGCCTTCTTAGCTTCTGTTTCACTGGCTTAGCCTCTGGATACACTGGAATCTTGTGCACCACTATTGCTGGGTCAATTCCAGTGATGTCACTTGCTTTCCACATGAAGCAATCAGCAAATTTCTTCAAACATTCACTGACCTGTTCCCTGTTCATGCAATCAGATGCAATGTATGTATATTCATTTTCTTCCTTGCCAATTACTATCTTTTCCTTTTCATTTTTTATTTCATTTATTTGATTGTTTTTGCTTGGAAATGCTTAGAAAGATAGACACGCAGGGTAATCAAGAATTTGCAAGCCTTTATTAATTATGACGGAATCGTCTTCAAAGAATACATCAAATTTGAAATTTGGATCTTCTAGATCCGACACAGATGACTCGGAACTAGAACTAGACTCCGACTCGGTTTCAGACTCGGGGTCAGACTCGGACTCAGTACAGGACTTTATTACAGACTCTGGTACTAGGCTTGACTCGGGAGGGGGTTTGTCAGCAGTGCGCTCCTCCTCGGTGTACCAGTTGTCAAGAGGTCCTTTGCTCGGCTTGATTAGGCTGCACAAGTCTTGATTCCCATCACTTCCGGTGATAACTGCAACCTCATCAAAGAGATTAGGCTGCATGAAGTCTTCTGTCTCCAGCTCGGTTACTACCTCGGGCTTGTTGCCCCAAACATCCGAGAATATTTCTATTCCAGGCAGCATCTTCTTAACAGTTGGGCAGCAAAAGGGCTCCCGGAAGCCACAGTAAGAAACTGCTTCTCCAGGTTTGCAGAAGTAGCTGTTCAGAGTCAATAGGTAAGGCCGCATATGTATACTTTTCTTCCTTCCTCTTCGGGTTTTCTCAGCACGCTCTTCGTCAGTGGGCTCATAACCCAGTCCGAAGGTTCCCTCATTCACTGGACACTCCCAGGCTTGCAGTTTGGGGTATGTTTTCCCGGATCTGGCCATAACCATTCCTGGCAGATAGGACATCTTAAGCATTAAGGGCACTATGCAGTTTATTTGCACCGTCCCGAAATCAAAGAGAATTCGAGAGTTTGCAGTCTTTCCTTCTATGAACTGCACAGTATCATATTGAAATCCCGAGAGGGGTAGGTTGGCGGTCTCAGGGTTGACCTCAAAGAGAGGCTGGCCCTTTGGCTTTTTGAGCTGGCTGTAGTCATCCCCTTGAATGGTGATAACTTTGTCCTCATATGGAAACTTGACCTTTTGGTGCAAGGACGAGGGTATTGCCTTAGTGTGGTGTATCCATGGCCGGCCCAGAAGTAGGTTGAAGCTGGTCGGCACATCAATTACCTGGAAGGGGACTTCCATCACAGCCGGCCAACTGTTAGCTTCAGCGTGGCAACCCCCAATACTTCCCTCCGGGTGTTGTCATAGGCCTTCACTATCTGGTCCGAGGGAGTGAAGTCAGTTTCCTCCAACCCTAGACAGCTGGCTACTCTCAGTGGGCAGACGTTCAGCGCCGACCCATTATCAATGAGAACCATGGGCACGGTTTTGTCTCGAGTCTAAACAGTGACATAAAGAGCATTGTTATGACTGCCTCCCTCCTTGGGCAAATCGTCATCAGAGAAACCGATGCTTCGTGTTTTAGATGATTGGGTGAGGGTGGATACTAGCACTTCAGGGCTAACTTCCACAGGCGTCTGGAGTTGACTCAAAGCCTTGCAAAGAGCTTGGCGATGAGAAAAGGATGATGCCAAAAGTTCCCAGATTGACACCCTAGCTTGTGTCTTTTTTAATTGTGACAGCACCGGGTCCTCCTTTGGCTCCTCTGCCCTCTGGTAGGATTTATTTTGGATTTTGTCCAAAACTAAAGGTTCATATTGTCTCCCGCTTCTAGTAATGGCATCGACCTCTTCACTTAGGTCATTCAAATCCAAAACACAGATGTTATTCATTTCCAAAAATAACTCGAAAGGATCGATTAATTTCTGGTCAGAATCAATAGCATTTACCCCGTGATTTGGTAAGGGATTAGTGCTAATGTTTGGTTTACTTCTTGGGATGATTGACCCATTGTCTACCAGGTCTTGTATGCGGTTCTTGAGCGTCCAACATGCTTCAGTCTTGTGCCCGTATCCCTGATGATACTCGCAGTATTCATCCGCCTTATAGTTTCTCGGTAGTGGATTGGGAGGTGGTCTTGCTTCTAAAGGCTTGATATAGTTGGCCTTGACAGCCTCTCGGAAAACCAAAAGGATTGGCATTCCAAGGTCAGTGTATGGTCTTCTCGATTGATTACCATTCCTCATATTCCCCACTCATAAAGGGTTGGTGGGAGTGATGCTTGCCACTTCGTGGACCTTGCCTGGCTGGCTAGGTTTCTTGTACTTAGAGGTCCCTGAGTCGTCTTTCAGTTGCCCCATTTGGATCAGATCCTCTACCTTTGTGGCAGTGGCAATGAGCGACTGGAACGTTGGCAGGTACTGGGTTTGTAATCGTTGTTGGTAGACAGGCTGCAAGTTTTTTATTATTATATCGACCTGCTCCTGCTCAGAAGGCCGATTAATCATCTGGGCAGCCTTGGCCCTCCACCTCGTAAGGAACGAGGAGAAAGGCTCATTATTCTTCTGCTTGGTGGTCTCTAACTCTCTTCGAGTAACATCCACCTCCATATTGTAGTGGTACTGTGAATTGAATGCATTACAGATATCCTCCCAGGTCTTCATCTTAGACCGATCAAGGCTAACAAACCATCTTAATGCAGCACCGGTAAGAGATTATTGGAATAACTGAGCAAGGAGCTCACTGCTCAATCCGAATGGGTTTAAGGCACCCACATACATTTTCAAATGTGTTTTAGGACAAGTGGTTCCATCAAACTTGTCCATGTTGGGCATCTTGAACTTAGTTGGCAACCTGGCTTCAGGGAACAAGGACAAGGAGTCCATGTCCACCACTTCCTTGTGGGTTTTGAGAGCAGTGATGGACCTCTCTAGGAGCTCTAGTTTCTCTCTCATTCTCTGAGCTTCCAGCTCAGAGGCAGTTTTAGAAGGCGTCTCATCCAGGTTTAGGGCAGGGTTTGTAGGTTCAGCAGCAGGACCCTGGTTGGAGGCAGCAGGTCCACTTCCCCCAGCGGAAGCCCCATTTCCATTACCATTCCCATTACCCAGTTCAGCTATCAGGGCGGTCCTTTGGGCAGCTAGTGCCTCATTCATTCTGGCCTCCATTCTGGCCTCCATTCTAGCCTCTAGTTGTTCAATGAGGGTTTGGATATCAGCAAGTGATGCCATTGGTGCAGATAAGGTTGTTGGAGTTGTAGGCGAAGCTGGTGTAGCTGGTGAAGCTGGTGAAGCTGGTGATAGCACTGTAGGTGTGTCTGGCACTTGGGTAGGCACTCGGATTGTGGGCACCTGTAAGGGTAAGGGTAGCTGGATTAGGTACAGTGGTCGGTGTATCAGGTAGCTGATGTGAGGTGAATTGACTCTCTTGTCCAACTGTGCATGACTGAAAGTAAAAGGGTATTTCACGCCCTCTTTGTGTTTACCCCATGTTTATGATATGTCGTGAATGCATAACAACACGTCGTAATCTGTTTAATGATATGATTCACATCATTGGGTGCATACAGTCCTAAAGGATAGGTTCTATAGGCTATGACTCAAAATAGAGAATCGGCTTATAAAGGGACCCTTGAGCCTTGAGCATGGATATACCTAACCACATGTGAAACAAAGAGTTTCGCGTGGGTCCAACGGTACGCATACTCATGGGCCATCCCCAAAAGGATTGGGGGTGGTTTGCGGCAACAGGGAGGACGCTTTGGCTGTCCGTCGACATAATCAAAGAGACCTGCCGATCAGCGCTACTTGCTATCCAGACTCAGAAGTTTGAACAAAGAGAGAAGAAATTCATTTGAAATTCGTTTTTTATGCAATGGAGAAAAAGATTCTCAATCGTGCAAATAGATCAACAAATTTAAATGTCTTAATCAAATTTGTCACTTAAGTTCAAAATTCCTCTCATCGAGTATTCTTAAAGAAAGAACACTCGATTTATGTCAAGGTACCCTGCAAAACAAAGCATAGTAAAGTAATGCCCTAAAGAAGGGCATGTTAGTTTATTCAACAATTGTAGTCCACTATTATGCAAAAGATTACATAAATTATCCCCAGTGAAGTCGCCAAACTGTGAACCCCTCCCCCAAAAACACATAGGCATATGAATGCATGTGACTAAGGGAAGAAATGCACGTGAATGTATGAGTCGCCACCTTGTTTAATTATTTTAGGGTAAACTAGGAAAAAACCCTAAGTGACTCCAATTTTAATTAACCTAGTTACTAGATTAATTACCCAATGTCTAAGGCATGGTCTTCGAACCTGAGGTGGATCCCGAGACTATGTCATGCTGATGAAACTAACCAAAAAATGAATGCTTTGCAAGATGATTGGACCAATGGAATGTTTAAGTGAGTTTGAATGATTGCGACTTGCCGCTCGGGGTTAAATCCCGAACGTGCCTACGTACTTCCGTTTGAATGGAAGATCAAAGTCAACGTAGTTCGATAGGCCTCTTCTAGAGGGCTTTAGATGGGATGCTTGATGCATGAGTGTGTGTATGCTTTGTGCATTTTTGTTTAGGCATTTTGCAAAAGAATTGATTGTTTCAGGCACTTGGTGCCAAAATGTTGATTTGAGGCTTTTTGCCAAAAGAAAGGATTTGGGCTTATTCTTGCCAAAAGATAAGTTGTGCTTATTTGCTTGCCAAAGATTAATTGGGCTTATTATTGCCAAAAGATTGATTGTTTAGGCGATTGTCGCCAAAATTGAATGATTTAAGGCTTTTTAGCCAAAATGAATTGATTTAGGCAATTGTTGCCAAAGGTTGATTCAAGGCTTTTAGCCAAAAGAAATTGATTTAAGCGATTTGTCGCTATAAAAGAGATTAATTTTCACTTATAAGCAATTTATTTGCTTAAAGTGATTATTTAAAGGCTTTTATCCAAATTATTGATTTAAGCGATTTGTCGCTATAAAAGATTAACTTTTCACTTATAAGCAATTTGTTTGCCTAAAGTGATTAATTAAATTGAAATATAGGCAATTTATTGCCATAAAAAAACGTGTTTAAGTAGGACCTTTTAGTCACAATCATTGATTAACTGGACTTAGGCTAAGAACTGTTCGAAATAAAGGCAATTTCACCATAGTTATTGATTAACTAGGCTTCTTTAGCCAATAATGTCAGATTTACGCTTTAATACCACGATTATTAATTAATCGGGCATTTAAGCTTAATCTTTATTTGATTGAGGCAATTTATTTGCCTAGTGGATGATATGGATGCATTCATGCAGTTATAGAGTTAAGGGGAGTAGAAAAGAAGCATGCATGAAGTGCTAAAATTAAATAAGCGTAGTCTAATTTATGTACCTGATTTAATCTCCGACCGCTTCTTAACTCCAGGTTAAGCTCCTCGTTAAGGGAAATATTAATTAAAATGGAATTTTAATGGCCACTTAGTAAAGCAAGAAAAAATGAAAGCAGAATAAAATAAAATAAAATAAAATAAAGAATGCAGAAAGCGATAAAAGAATCGCAAAGAGCGTAAAGGGAGAAGAGAGGTCCGTCAACACAGACTGTGTCTAAAATGGAGCCCCGGGGCCTCTTTTTATAGAAAAAAAAAAAACGCACCCCGGGCGCGCCTGCCCGCCCTCGAGGGCGGGCATGCCCGCCTGGGCTGGGCGGGCGTGCCCGCCCATGCTGGGCGGGCGTGCCTGCCCATGCTGGGCGGGCATGTCCGCCCAAGTTGGGCGGGCGTGCCTGCCTTTGCAGGGCGGGCGCGCCCGTCCTTGAGGGTGGGCATGCCCACCCCCGCGGGCGGACATGCGTGCCTTTTTTTTCTTTCCGGAGGCTTTTCCGGGAGTCCCGGACTTCCAAAAAATATTCTGAGACCAGTTTCGTGATCTTCGTAATTTTTTGGACATTTCAAGTACCATATTGGCACACTTCCGGTGAACTTTTTGAATGACCTCTGGTCCGACCGGGCTGTTTGCAGTCCGAAAGAATTGGCTCTTTGAGCCTCAAAATTTAGGTATTCACACGTCCCGAAATCAAAGAGAATTCGAGAGTTTGCAGTCTTTCCTTCTATGAACTGCACAGTGTCGTACTGAAATCCCGAGAGGGGTAGATTGACAGTTTCAGGGTTGACCTCAAAGAGAGGCTGGCCCTTTGGCTTTTTGAGCTGGCTATAGTCATCCCCCTGAATGGTGATGACTTTGTCCTCGTAAGGAAACTTGACCTTTTGGTGCAAGGACGAGGGTACTGCCTTAGTGTGGTGTATCCATGGTCAGCCCAGAAGCAGGTTGAAGCTAGTCGGTACATCAATTACCTGGAAGGGGACTTCCATCACAGCTGGCCCAACCGTTAACTTTAGCGTAGCATCCCCAACACTTCCCTCCGGGTGCTGTCATAGGCCTTCACTATCTGGTCCGAGGGAGTGAAGTCAGTTTCTTCCAACCCTAGACAGCTGGCTACTCTCAGTGGGCAGACGTTCAGCGCCGACCCATTATCAATGAGAACCATGGGCACGGTTTTGTCTCGAGTCTGAACAGTGACATAGAGAGCATTGTTATGACTGCCTCCCTCTTTGGGCAAATCGTCATCAGAGAAACCGATGCTTCGTGTTTTAGATGATTGGGTGAGGGTGGATACTAGCATTTCTGGGCTAACTTCCACAGGTGTCTGAAGTTGACTCAAAGCCTTGCAAAGAGCTTGGCGATGAGGAAAGGATGATTCCAAAAGTTCCCAGATTGACACCCTAGCTTGTGTCTTTTTTAATTGTGACAGCACCGGGTCCTCCTTTGGCTCCTCTGCCCTCTGGTAGGGTTTATTTTGAATTTTGTCCAAAACTAAAGGTTCATATTGTCTCCCGCTCCTGGTTATAGCATCAAGTTCTCCGGCTAGGTCATTCAAATCCAAAACACAGATGTTATTCATTTCTAGGAACAGTTCGAAAGGATCGATCAGTTCCTGATCAGCCATAATAGCATTTACCCCGTGATTTGGTAAGGGGTTAGTACTAATGTTTGGCTTACTTCTGGGAATAATTGAACCATTGTCCACCAGGTCCTGGATGCGATTCTTGAGCGTCCAACACGCTTCAGTCTTGTGCCCATGTCCCTGATGATACTCACAGTATTCATCAGCCCTGTAATTCCTCGGTAATGGATTTGGTGGTGGCCTTGCTTCCAAAGGCTTGATGTAGTTGGCCTTGACAGCTTCTCGGAATACCACAAGGATCGGCATCCCGAGATCAGTATAGGTTCTCCTGGATGATTGATTATTATTTCTCATGTTCCCCACACGTAAAGGATTCGTGGGGGTGATGCTAGCCACTTCGTGGACCTTGCCAGCTTGGCTAGGTTTCTTATACTTTGAGGTTCCTGAGTCTTCTTTCAGTTGCCCCATTTGAATCAGATCTTCTACCTTAGTAGCAGTGGCAATGAGCGACTGGAATGTTGGTAGGTACTGAGTCTGTAGTTGGTGTTGGTAGACAGGCTGCAGGTTTTTTATTATTATGTCTACCTGCTCTTGTTCAGAAGGCCGGTTAATCATTTGGGCGGCTTTGGCCCTCCACCTCGTAAGGAACGAGGAAAAGGGTTCATTGTTTTTCTGCTTGGTGGTTTCTAGTTCTCTTCGAGTGACATCCACCTCCATGTTATAGCGGTATTGGGAATTGAATGCATTGCAGATGTCTTCCCATGTTTTCATTTTGGACCGGTCTAAGCTGACAAACCACCTCAATGCAGCACCGGTAAGAGATTGTTGGAACAACTGAGCAAGGAGCTCGCTGCTCAATCCAAATGGGTTAAGAGCACCTACATACATTTTCAAATGAGTCTTAGGACAAGTGGTTCCATCAAATTTGTCCATGTTGGGCATCTTGAACTTAGTTGGCAACCTGGCTTCAGGGAACAAAGACAAGGAGTCCATGTCCACCACTTCCTTGTGGGTTTTGAGAGCAGTGATGGACCTCTCTAGGAGCTCTAGTTTCTCTCTCATTCTTTGAGCTTCCAGCTCAGAGGCAGTTTTAGAAGGCATATCATCCAGGTTTAGGGCAGGGTTTGTAGGTTCAGCAGCAGGACCCTGGTTGGAGGCAGTAGGTCCACTTCCCCCAGCGGAGGCCCCGTTTCCATTACCATTCCCATTACCCAGTTCAGCTATCAGGGCGGTCCTTTGGGCAGCTAGTGCCTCATTCATTCTGGCCTCCATTCTGGCCTCCATTCTAGCCTCTAGTTGTTCAATGAGGGTTTGGATATCAGCAAGTGATGCCATTGGTGCAGATAAGTTTGTTGGAGTTGTAGGTGAAGCTGGTGTAGCTGGTGAAGCTGGTGAAGCTGGTGATAGCACTGTAGGTGTGTCTGGCACTTGGGTAGGCACTCGGATTGTGGGCACCTGTAAGGATAAGGGTAGCTGGATTAGGTACAGTGGTCGATGTATCAGGTAGCTGATGTGAGGTGAATTGACTCTCTTGTCCAACTGTGCATGACTGAAAGTAAAAGGGGTATTTCACGCCCTCTTTGTGTTTACCCCATGTTTATGATATGTCGTGAATGCGCATAACAACACGTCGTAATCTGTTTAATGATATGATTCACATCATTGGGTGCATACAGTCCTAAAGGATAGGTTCTATAGGCTATGACTCAAATAGAGAATCGGCTTATAAGGGACCCTTGAACCTTGAGTATGGATATACCTAACCACATGTGAAACAAAGAGTTTCGCGTGGGTCCAACGGTACGCACACCCATGGGCCACCCCCAAAAGGATTAAGGGCGGTTTGCGGTAACAGGGAGGACGCTTTGGCTGTCCGTCGACATAATCAAAGAGACCTGCCGATCAGCGCTACTTGCAATCCAGACTCAGAAGTTTGAACAGAAAGAGAAGAAATTCATTTGAAACTCATTTTTTATGCAATGGGGAAAAAGATTCTCGATCGTGCAAATAAATCAACAAGTTTAAATGTCTTAATCAAGTTTGTCAATTTGGTTCAAATCTCCTAATCAAGTATTCTTAAAGAAAGAACACTTGATTCGTGTTAGGGTACCCTGCAAAACAAAGCATAATAAAATGATGCCTTAAAGAAAGGCCGGTTAGTTTTCACAACAATTGTAGTCCACTTTATGCAAATTAATTACATAACGTCCCCAGCAGAGTCGCCAAACTGTGAACCCCTCCCCAAACATCATGGCATATGAATGCATGTGACTAAGGGCAGAAATGCACGTGAATGTATGAGTCGCCACCTTGTTTAGTTATTTTAGGGTAAACTAGGAAAAACCCTAAGTGACTCCAATTTTAATTAACCTAAATGCTAGATTAATTAACCCAATGTTAAGGCATGGTCTACGAACCCGAGATGGATCCCGAGACTATGTCATGCTGATGAACTAACCAAAACAATGAATGCTTTGCAGGGTAAATGATGCAATTGGACCAGTGCAAGTGTTTATGTGATTTTGACTTGCCGCTCGGGGTTAAATCCCTAACGTGCCTACGTACTTCCGTTTGAATGGAAGATCAAAGTCAACGCAGTTCGATAGGCCTCTTTTAGAGGGCTTTGCATGGGGATGCTTTATGCATGAGTGTGTGTATGCTTCGTGCATTTTTTGTTTAGGCATTTTGCCAAAGAGTTTGATTTTTAGGCATTTGATGCCAAAAAGTGTTGATTTTAATGACTTTAAGCCAAAAAGATTGATTTAGGCAATTGATTGCCAAAATGAAGTTGATTGGGCGATTGTCGCCAAAATGATTGATTTTTCGGTTTTAAAACCCAAAGATTGATTGAATTTTAAGACATTTTGCCAAAACTTTGATTTAACTGTAGGCAATTTGTTGCCAAAACATGATTGATTAAGGCTTTTAGCCACAATTATTGATTAATTGGACTTAAGCTGAAAATTGTTCGAAATAAAGGCAATCATACCATAGCCATTGAATGACTAGATATTTTAAGCCAATATTGTCGGATTTAAACTTTAATACCACGATTATTAATTAACCGGGCATTTAGCTTAATCATATTTTAATTGAGGCAATTTACATGCCTATATGATGGTATGAATGCATTTATGCAGTTGTAGAATTTTTAGGAGTAGAAAAGAAGCATGCATGAAGTGCTAAAATTAAATAGATAAAGTTTGACTTACGTACCTGATTTAATCGTCGACCGCTTCTTAACTCCAGGTTAAGCTCCTCGTTAAGGGAATTAATTTTAGTTCAATTTTAAGTGACCAAGTATCACAAAAATAAAGTAAAACTAAAATTAAAAAATGCAAGAAAGCAGTAAAGAATTGCAAAGAGCGTAGGGACAAGGAGCATCCGTCAACACAGATTGAGTCTCAAAACGGAGCCCCAGAGCCGTCTTTTATAGGAAAAAAGTGACCCCAGGCGCCCCTGCCCGCCTTCAAGGGCGGGCGTGCCCGCCCTAGCTTAGGCGGGCGTGTCCGCCCGAGCATGGGCGGGCACGACCGCCCAACATGGGCGGGCATACCCGCCCCTCGGGCGGGCATGTGTGCCTTCTTTCTTTTTCTTAATTTCGTTCCGGAGGCTTTTCCGGAAGTTCCGGACCTCCAAAAAATATTCCGAGACCAGTTCCATGATCCTCGTAATTTTTCGGACATTTCAAGTACCATATTGGCACACTTCCGGCGAACTTTTTGAATGACCTCCGGTCTGACTGGACTGTTTGCAGTCCGGAAAAAGTGGCTCTTTGAGCCTCAAAATTTGAGTATTCACAGCCGCTTCTTAGCTTCAGCTTGAAAATTCTAGATTAAGCTCGTCGTTTGGGGGAATATTAATTAAAATTAATTCAATTAAGTGGCCAAGTATCACAACAGCAGAGTAATAAAAGCCTACACTAAATGCAGAAAAGCAGTAAAAGAACCGCAAGGAGCGTAGGGGAGAAGAGAGCATCCGTCAACACAGACTGAGTGAGTAAAAAAGTCGCATCGGGGCTGTTTATATAGGGAAAATCGGGCTGGAGGGCGGGCGCTGCCGCCGTGGACGGCGGTTGCTGCCACCCTATCCTGTCTGCTCGTTAATTTTTCGTTCCAAAGGCTTTTTCGGGAGTTCCGTACCTCCGAAAAATATTCCGCGATCCTCGTAATTTTTCGGACGTTTCAAGTACCATATTGGCATACTTTCGGTGAAATTTCCGAATGGCCTCCGGTCCGGCCGGACTGTTTGCAGTCCGGGAAAACAGGCTTTTGTGAGCCTCAAAATTTGAGTATTCACAGCGCCATGCATCTCAACAGCTGCGTCACGCAACTGTTCAAGGCTTAGCCTCGTTGACGAACAGTCGCGTCACGGAACTGTTCTTCTAAAGAACAGTTGCGTCGAAGGTACGCAGAATTCAAATCATGCTCAATTTCATTGTGTTTGTGTTATTTTTATGCATTTTTCAGGGCAAGATCATGTCACATAAGGACGACATCAATTATTTATCAACAATTCAAGCTTCTAACGCATGCAAAAGGGTGAAATCCTAAGTTCAAGAAAGCTAGGGTTCTCTGGCGCCTCGAATAGTTGCGTCACGCAACTATTCATCTAGAACAGCAGTGTCACGCAACTGTTCATGCAGGAACAGTTGCGTCACGCAACTCCTTCCTGTGTGGCGCAACTGCCGACGCATGAACAGACTAAAAACTTCAATAAAATCACCAAAATACGGATTGAAAGCAAGAAAATTACAGAAAAATTTTTACTTACCTCGGCCTGAAAGCCGGGCATCCGGCTAGTCTCATAGCGCACCGGGAACTCGGTACCCGGCAATGGGAGAAGCTGAAGCGGTCGCGCCCCCGAAGTCAGTGGATTCCCGCTGACAGGAACCGGCTCGCCGTCAAAAGTCGGGATATCCGGGATCACCCCCAGGGTCTCCATCTCCGGAGTATAGGCAGAAGCAGGGATTTCAGAAAGCTGAGACATTGTTTTTGGTTGAAAGTTCAGAGAATCCTTAGATTGCTTAGGGTTTGAGATAAGTGAAAATGAATTGGTTAAGAAGAAACTTACTTATAGTAAGCGATTGGGCCCAAGCCCATTTCTCCAAGCCCAAAGAAGGGGCCCACCATCTTTTGTCAAGCCCAGAGGGCCCGCACGGCCCATTTAACGCCTGTAACAACCCGTTCAAATAATTTGACGGAGGTATGCAGCTCGCAAACTTCAGCACTTTTGTCTACTCATCGCACAGGGGGCAGAAGCATCAAATTGCCCAAATTACCCTCAGGTAAGTTTTCTTCCAACCACTGCATCAGGAAGGGTATTTTTGCTAAATTTTTTTTTTGCTAAATTTTTGCAAAATTATTAAACCGAATTTTGACAGTAAATATTGAGAAGTATACCTAAAAAGCTAATATTTTTGGTCCTAGGTCGGAATTCCGGACTGGGGGCAGAAGTATAATCTTTTGCCCTGATGCAAATCCTTTATTTTATGATTAATGCATGGGGGCATGTGATGTCCCAATTATTTTTCTAACAAAAGGCAAGGTCTGTTTGCACACAGATATTGCTATTTTCTTGTGAACAATTTTTCAGGTCAATCGGTGATGGTTTTTCGAAGCTGATAAGGCCCACCGAGCAGTGATGGTGTATTGCGAAGCTGTTCGGATTAATTCTCCTACTGATTAGTGATGGTGCATTGCGAAGCTGATCAAGACAATTTCAACCTCCAAACAGTGATGGTGTATTGCGAAGCTGTTTGAACTCTCTTTCCCGGTCAATGATGGTGAATTGCGAAGTTGACCAGGGTAAAACCAACGTCTTTCGAGCCGATCAAATCGAGTCTCGAGGATGTCTCTACTGATCCAACTGGAGCTGACAAAAGCCGATCAAACCGAGCTGAGTAGGTGGCCAGATGATCAAATTAAAACCCTTCAAGCCGATCAAACCGAGCTTCGAAGGTATCTTCATCAAACCAAGTTTTGGATATCACTACTGATCCGACTGGAGCCGACAAAAGCCTATCAAACCGAGTTGAGTAGGTGGCTAGATGATCAAATTAAAACCCTTCAAGCCGATCAAACCGAGCTTCGAAGGTATCTTCATCAAACCACATTTTGGACATCACTACTGATCCGACTGGAGCCGACAAAAGCCGATCAAATCGAGTTGAGTAGGTGGCCAGATGATCAAATCAATTCAACATCTTTCCAAGCCGATCAAACCGAGCTTCGAGGATGGTTGCCAGATTGAAGGCGCGTCAATGGACCACTTTAACATTAATCATTTATACAATTAATGATAAATTGGGGGGCAAACTGTTGACGCGTAATTTTATGCCCCCACCTAACCCGGTGATGATATAAGGATAAGGAATAAAGAATCACGGTCAACCAGAAGTGTTCTTAAACCAAAAATTGAATCGAACCGGTCCAAAGGGTCTGACCCGCGTTAGGGTTGGGTCACGCAGCTATCACCTGCGTGACGGCACTCATTGTTGTGTCACGCAACTCTAACCAGGCTGACACCACTGGGACACGCCCGTGTAACGGTCTGCACTGTTGGTATGAATAAGCGGCAACTGTACAAAAAGTAAGCTGCGTCACGCAGCTGGCGGCTCCGTCACGCAGCTACCACCTGCGTGACGCAGCTTTGTTCTGTTGCCCTACCCACATAAATACAATATTTTCATTTCTAAACGGGACTTTTTCTCATTTTTTTCTCTGGACTAAGGCATTTTAGGCTGAGAGTAATCTACTATGGGTAGGGTTTTCCCCAAGAACTCTAGTGAGTAACCTTGAGGAAGATCAAGCTATTAGATATACAGATTGAAAACTTAAAAATACAAAAGGACATAAAAAGAGAGAAAAGGAGAGAAAAAGGAAGAAAAGAAATGTTTTATTGCTAAAACTTGGTGCTAAACACTTCTGGGATCGTGAAGTAGTGTTCCCAAATCATCCAAACCGTATGCAATCCTCAAATCTAAGGGTTAGGTAATCATCTAAACTTTCTTTTTCATTTTTAGTTGTTTATTTGTGAAAATCTCATTTTCTTAGTATTTGGTTAGTTTGGTATTGGTTAAACAACATTTTGCCCATTTCTGAGTGTTTCTGAGTTATATTAAACCTTTGTTAATAAAAAGAACACGTAAAAAAGGTAGTTTGAAAGGTAGTTACGGACCAAAGCAGCTGCGTCACGCAGCTACTACCTGCGTGACGCAACTGTTCATGTCCAAAAGACCTTGACTTTGCTTGGACCACCTGCGTGATGGAACTGTTCGTGGACATAGTATATATTTTGTTTTCATATTTTTATTTAATGTTATATCTTAAATAAGTAGTTAATGAAACTGGGAATTTTAATAAGCTCACGAACAGTCGCGTCACGCAACTAGTAGTTCCGTCACGCAACTGTTCTTCATAGAACAGCTGCGTGACGCAACTGTTCTAGGGTTCCAGAACACTTTTCTTATTTTATTTTAATTTCATAACATTAAATAAATGTTTAACTTTAATTCAAGAAATGATCAATAATGGGCAGATTGTGTTCTAATCAAATCAAACAAACTAATTTACTATGATTTTGGGATTTTAGGATCTATTATTTATATTGTCTAAGTTGTATTACTAAACCTGGTTTGTGGCCCGCCTTTAACCATAAGGCAAGAGCGGGTCTTTTAGTTATTTCTGCTATGAATGGATGATGAATGTGATGGTGATTTATGATGAATGCAATGAATGAACTTAGTTGGGACGGTTAATTAATTTTCCACATAGGAGCTCGGTTCGATTCATTCGGGTTGAGTTTAATTAAATAATTTGGCTTTTCTAAAATAAAATCAATTAGAAATTGTAGGTTAAAAGAGGCCGATTTTCTGGGCGTCAGCTTCCAACGGGCCGATGTACCCAATTCCCTTACCTAGAATCGCATATGGTGCGCTTGACCGGTTTTTCAAATAATTGGCCTTAAATAAATAAAAAGTTGGGTTAAATGGAGTCATTTTATAAAATAAAATTGGAAACGGTCCCATTGCCGAAATAATGGGTGGCGACTCAAAATGATTTATAAAGACCGATTTATAGGCATCGCATTCCCAAAAGGTTTTAACACCGTTTTTCAATAATCATAATTACAAATAAAAAAGAAGTTTTCCGAGGTCCTTTGCCGGGGTTTTTAAGGGACCTCAACTCTCCAATAAACACTTTAAATCGGGAGGGGCGAAAACAATGTCTATTTTATCTTTGTATTTTTGGTGCCATGTTTGGTTTTGCAAGTCTGGTTGAGAGATCATTTAAGGGTGGTTGAGCCACCACGACGTTGTCCTTATGAGCCATCGCAGTATCGATCCAGGCAAGTCGTGGTGAGACTCAAGTCAGAGGATGAGTGGCTATAGTGGTTGTTAGCTCTGAGGCCGGATAAGATCTTTTGGAGGTGTGATTGTTATGAGATAAGGAGGTTTCTAGTTCAGTCAGCTGGGTTCCAGATGGCTTATCTTCTTGGCAATGACATCATCACCTTTTATCCAGGTTCCAAGCTGTTGAGACAGATGGGACATATTTAAGGATTCCCATCAGCTGGAGCTCTTTTCCGAGACATATTGATTCTCTAAAGGTTACTATGGCCATGCTGGGTAGTTGGTCTAGAGGGCCCAAGTAGTAGAGGCTGGAGTTTTTGGGGGCAAGACTGCTGTTGATAAGGCTTGGTGGATAGCCGAACATGGTGACCAGGAGAGAGAGAGAGTAGAACAATTCTGACTCGGGAGATTGATGCCAGACTCAAGGTGATGACCAGGACGACCATAGACTCTACCCGACAGGCTGACCCAGAGGATTCTGATGACTCTAGGGACATACATCCGAGGCGGCGCAGACGGATTGTTAAGACCTTTAGTGCATGCCGACCTTATCTTGATAGGGTAGGATTTTTATTTTTGATTTTGACTCAGCTCATATTTTTATGAGGCCTTTGAGATAGGGTGTTGACCCATGATGTATAGAGGGTTCAGTTGACACTTGGATTTTTCATACTTTGGATAGATACATAGATGACTGACATAGATAGGTGATAGATGACTGACACAGACAAGTGATAGATGATAGAGATAGGTAGAGATAGATGACAGAGATAATTGCCTAGGAGATAGGGGTTTTTTTTGTGATTTACTTTTTACATAGTTTATACTGATTTGGGATATGTAAAAAAGAGAATCATGTTGACACTTTTGGAAAAGATACTTGGTTTTATCTTTTATGAGATTGCTGCTTATGAGCCTTAATTTTTGTCTAAACCGCTCTTACAGGTTTTTGATTTAGCAGGCTGACCTAACTTTTGCCTAAGCCACCCTTTCGGATTTTCGACTTAGCCGATAAGCATACGTGGATTTTTCCTAAAATGGAATTTGGAAGGAATCGAATTAGAGGGACTTGGTTGATTTTATCAAAATTGGTTAATCCTTGAAAAATGGTTCTCTTTTTTAAACCCATTTGTTAATCCTCGAAAAATGGTTCTCTTTCTTTGGTAAGAGTTGCTACCCTCATTAGGAAAAATTCTCGAATTAGTCGATTCTTTGGAATCGACTAACTCGATTTTAAATCAGAGATGGGGTTCAGGAGTTAGGTACGATAAGGAAAGGTGTTATGCACCTCTATCTTCTAGTTAGACCAGCCTCCTTGTTGTCCAAAGATTCACAGTTGATAATAATGCGATTAAACAAAATTGATATGCTAAAAATGGTTTTTCAATGTAATTTTGAAGGAACGACAATAATGCAAATAATTCCCAAGTAAAAGGCATAAACATAAAACATCCACAAAGAAAGGGGGGAAGGATAAAAAATACATCCCACACCTAATTTTATAATTTACCCTCATCCCTCTAAATTTTCCAAAACCCAACTAATTGTTACATCTAAGCACTTATTGAGATCCATTAAAATCTCTTTACACTTTGCAATAATAGAAAACTAAAGCACTATAAGGAAGATAAATCATATGAACACAAAGCAAGCATTATTCACAGAATAATTAAACATATATTCCCAACCATCATCATTCATTCATTCCCAAAATGAAGAAATGATGCATGTTCTTGATACAAGATTAATGAATAAAAGAGTTAGCACAATAATAAATGTTAGGCATTAAATTAAAAGGGCAGAATAATAAAGTTCTTGTAAATTAAAGAACTGTTATTAAAATACAAGAATTTAAAGGGTTAGGGAAGATGTAAGCTCATGGTTGTGATGTTCATCATAAATGATGAAAAAATGCACCAATCATTGCTCTCATTCTTGTTTTAATTGTTTATTTGATCCGTTTATGACCAAATATGCATCCCAGACCATTTAAGGTTGGAGCTTGATCATTGGATCTCTAAATCAGGGCCATTTATTAACTATTAAATACACTGAACCTCGAAAATGAAGGGCCTGGCGCCACAAGGGGATAGGGCATAGGCCACAGTGGTGTAGTGTGCGCCCCACGTAGTGGGGCAAGGCCTTTCCCAGATCAAGAAGCTTTAGGAAAGAGATGAGTCAAGAACAGGTTTTTTGGGTTCACCTAGCGTGAGCCACAGGCATGTGGCTTGCGCCACTAGCTCAGGCCGTGTGCCACAGAGGCTTAGATAGTCCCTTATGGTTGATCCTAGGTCTCCCTCAAAACCATACCAAAATAGGTGTTAAAAACACCGAAAAAGAAAAGGAAAAGACGAAGGAATAAGTTTAAGGTTCTCAGAAACTACCTTTTGAAGATTTCCTTGAAGATTGGTTCGAAAATGGATGAACAAACCCAAACACCTAGTTCTTGATCCAATAATCAGAGATCAAAGATTAAGTAATGTGTTTTATGGGATTTTTGATTGATCTTTGGGGTTTTTTATGATTATAGAATAGTAAATCTCAACCTTTTTCAAAGGTAACACTTGTTGCCTTTGATTCTAAACTTTGAGTTTTAGAAGAGCAAGAGTTTCCCCAAGATCTCTGAAAATTCCTCCCTTTGGCTCACCCCCACTGTCTATTTATAAGCATTTGAGGGTGGGTGCCCCCATCTTAGGGCTGACGTGGCAAAAAATGCCACTAATGGGCCCCATAGTAAGGCCGGGCCCATTTTTACAAAATCGGATCGGGTGCATGCAAATGAGGTACTTTGGGAGGTGTGCCGGGCAGGCTCGACATGCTTTCTAGGCCCAGTTTCGTTGTGAAACAACTGGTAATCTAAAAAAGTAAAAATGGTTAAACACGTAGATAATCTCAGTCTCAGACCATTGGTCCGAAAATTGAAGTGATCGGGAATCCCGATCCAAATTTATACAAAAAATGGTGTATCATCACTGAACCTTATAGGGGCAAAATTTGAGCATCTATAGTTTGCCCCCACTTTGATAATATTTTACTTTTTAAGCAAAATACCATCAAAGTGTAAAGTACACGCACAATTAAGAAAATACTTACCTGATTTGCGTTTCATGAACGACTTCGATGGATGATGTGTGCCATTTTGGCGGCTTTATTGATGTGAGTTGCCATTTGGCGATTGTTAGGCGAGTGATTTGCGCTGTGGTGATTGTTGGCGACTTCTGCGGCTGACTGTGTCAAGTAGTGGTTTTAATAAATGCAATGGTTGTCCTTTGGACATGGAATGCTGAATAAGATGCGCCACTTGGGACAGCTTCAGGGGTGCACCATTTGGGACTACTTCAATGGATGAATGAGTGCGCCACATAGGACGATTAGGTTCTAAAATGCTCCACTTGGAGAGGTTGTCCTTTGGATGGTGAAATGCGCAATGAGATGCGCCACTTGGGACAGCTTTAGGGGTGCACCACTTGGGATGGCTTTGGTGCACCACTTGGGATGACTTTGGTTTTCCTGCCTTAAGGGACTTACGGTTTGAATTGCTCCACTATGGGAGGTACCTGCAAAACTATTTTGACAACACACGAGAAGAGGCTTTTTGGCCAGTTATGGTTAGAAGTTCCGTGATTAGGCCTGAAAGAGCGTACACATGTGATACGTGATTTTGCATAAAAATGAGTGATTTTACGTGAACTCATATAAATTCGTGTGTGTGTGAGAGAGTTTTTGTGAATTTAAGTGTGTTTTTTTATGAAATTATTGCAAAACACGCTGTGGCACACAAAACAAGGTAACTTACCTGTAGCCAGCGGTGTGTTGCCCCTGCTTAGGCAGCTAGCCGTTGATGGGTTGCCGACTAAGTACGAGAGCTTGTCACGGTTAATGGACCTTTGGGCCAAACCGGGCTCGAAGGCTTAAGTTAGGCCCATAGGCCCATTAACCTCTATAAAAGGTGAAAGTGACATTCATTTGTCACTTTCAACCTAACTCACTTTCTTTCTTTTCAAATTTTCTTTTTTCTTTTTTCTGCTTCTTTTGCAACCGAAACTCTTGGCTGCTGAAGACATTGTGGACTGGCTTCCCGGAGATGTTGTGATCGATCCTGTGCTCGACCTGTGAGTCACAAAATGAAGCTATGAGAGTTTATTTCGGATGGAGGGACTTCGATTAGCCTGGGGCATAATTTGCCTAGCCACCTTTGCTGGGGCACAATCGAGGTATTCCGAAAATTTTCTTTATTTTTCTTTCATTATTAAGGCTAAAAACAATGCAAACATTAGGTGAGAATCCAAAAATCAAGTAGGAATTTACCTTTTTGGGTGCTTTGGGCATTTTGGGCCTATGGCGGGCCGCTGTGGCATGCGCCACAACAGCATTGGCATGTGCCCTTCAAAGCTTGTTTGGCTACTCTGCACACTTGTGGTGCGCACCACTTGGGCAGTGGCTTGCGCCACAGTGACTGTGTAACATCGAATTTTTGTGGTTTTTCATCGTTTTTCTTGCTTACCTGCATCAACAACGTAAAAATACATGCCTTTGTACTTTATTAGCATATTTATAGTGATTTATTCTTGCAGAAGAGCGATAGGCACGGGAAATTCGGCGGAAACACCTATGTGGCCGGTGAATGGTTCGATCGGTATCCAGGAGGTGGGTTTTGGCTGTTTCATTGATACTCTTCCCCGTGTGCAGGGGCGGACTCTACCTTATAGCATTCTAGCGCTCATGGAATGGTGGATGGATACTGCTCATACTTTCCATCTACTATTCGATGAGATGACGATCACGCCAGTAGAATTTGCTGCTATTATAAGCTTCCGTTTGGAGGGCGATCTGTGGTCTTCGATGCCCGTATGAGGACTTTAGACTGTGCGGGCCTGCGAGCGAGCCTCCGGGTTGCCCTTGGGGTGGAGCCCACTATCTCTGACCAGAGGGTCTGATAGGAGAGCATCTATGCTTACTATCAAGGGATGCCCCAGGAGTGGGTAGCTAAGATGGATGTGGATGTGGTAGCACAGGCCTACTTGTTTTATCTACTGTCGACTACCTTGTTCACTAATCATGGTAACGATGCGGATTTGGCGTTGATGCCACCGCTTCAGGACTTGGATGCGACGTGGCCATTCAATTGGGGAGCTACCGCCCTGTCATACCTTTATTATGGCATGGACTTGTGCGTCCGTGGAGCGCACTTGAAGGTTGGATACAGGTGCATTAATGAGGTATGAAAATAAATTCTTCTTTGATGCTTCTTTTCCTTTTTGTTCTTGCTTTTCTCTTATTTGCTGATTTTCGCCTTATTCTTTTTATACAGATCTGGACTTGTGAGCACTGAGTCCTCCCCATGCCGAGCTTGTTTGGATTTGAAGGTGACATTAATGCGAAGTCTCTTTCTCGTGGCCGAGCATGGAGATTTAGCCAGAGGTATGCTCATACTACTTCGAGATCTCGATGTTTCGGCAATTGTTGGACAGCTTAAGCTGGGACCGGGTAAGTCACTACCTCTCGCTACTTTTACATTTTTTTTCTTTTTCTCTTCTTTTTGTTTTTTTTCTTTGTTTCTCTTCTTTTTTCTCTCTTCCTCTTTTTTGTTTTGATTTTTTTTATAACTTTGCAGATAGGGAGGATATATGAGCTTGTTCTATGACATGTATTACCTCGGAGAGAGGATATATGAGTGGGAACTTAGCCCAGATCAGAGGAGAGTGCTACAGGACGTCCTTTACTACATGTTGTCTACTAGATCTATCCAGTTGGAGCAGGAAATCGTAGCTGCTCGGAGAGGGTTGGATGCCATAGACCACCTAGCAGCTTTTGTGCCTGGTGCTTATGCCATATTTGTGCGGACACAGCTCCTAGTCCACATCCCTCCTCCGGTCGAGTTTGATCATTTTGCTGAGGCGGAGGAGTTGGATAGAGGTCAGAGGGTTGCCCCAGTACAAGTGAGTTTTATTTCTTTTTATTCTGTTCTTAGCTTTGCCCCAGTGTTTGTTGTTTTATTCATAAACTGTACTTTATTCTAGTAGCAGCAGCAGCAGCATGGCAAGCGCATGAGGAGAGGTTCTGATTCTGGGGCTTCGGATACGGCTGTCATTGTTGGCAAGCTGGAGCACGGACCAGGTGCCTCTTTTTCCTTTATTTTGGACTGCATAGGTTAGACTGCATAGACATGTTAGAGACACACCTTGTGAGTCCGTACCGGATGTCTCTGCTCAGCTGCACCCATTTGAGTAATTTCTGCTCTTTATTTTGATAACTGCTCTTTTATTATTCCATTTTCTTATTTTCTGCCCTTGTCTCATCTTGCAGGTGTCCATCTCCGACTATATCAAGGTATGCCAACTTTATGAAGCGGCGCGTCTCAAGTTGGTGGTGGTGAGGCTTTCGGACGAGCATGTATCTATAAGTACAATAACATAAATAAAACATGCAATGCGTATGCCATGTATGCATGAAATGTATTTACTAAAGCTCATGAATGTATGCAGAGAGCTAGCATGGCGCCCCTTGCTGGCCGAGGCTAAGGAACGCAGTGTGGTGGGCATTCTAGTCGTGGAGCTGGATGCAGGCTGGTGATCGTTGAATAGGCCAAGGAGTCCAGCAGTGATGATTCGGAGGAGACGGCTTCCAACTGTGAATACTCAAATTTTGAGGCTCAAAAAGCCTGTTTTTTCGGACTGCAAACAGTCCGGCCGGACTAGAGGCCCTTCGAAAAGTTCACCGAAAGTATGCCAATATGGTACTTGAAACGTCCGAAAAATTACGAGGATCGCGGAACTGGTCCCGGAATATTTTTTGGAGGTACGGAACTCCTGAAAAAGCCTTCGAAATGAAAAACTAGAAAGTGGATAGGTCCACGGCGGCGGCGCCCGCCCTCTAGCCTGGTTTTTTCCTATAAATACAAATCCAAATCGACAGTTTTACACACTCAGTCTGTATTGACGGACGCTCTCTTCTCTCCTACGCTCCTTGCGGTTCTTTTACTGCTTTTCTACATTTAGTTTAGGCTTTATTCCTCTATTGTTGTGATATTTGGTCACTTAATTGAATTAATTTTAATTAATATTCCCGAAACGAGGAGCTTAATCTGGAATTTTCAAGCTGAAGCTAAGAAGCGGCCGCCGATTAACTCAGGTAATAACGAAACTCTGCCCATTTAATTTCAGCATTTTATGCATATTCTCTTCTACTCCAAACTCTATAACTGCATTCACACCATCATCATTTTGGCAGTAAACTGCCTTAAGTAAATAAGTTTAAGCTAAAATGCCCGGTTAATCAATAATCGTGGCATTAATGCTAAAACTCCGAACATATTGGCTAAAGTGCCTAGTTAATTAATAACTACGGTGTAATTGCCTTTATTTCGAACAGTTCGGCTAAAAGTCCAATTAATCAATAATTGTGGCTAAAAGCCTTAATCAATCACGTTTTTGGCAACAAATTGCCTACAGTTTAATCAATCCCGTTTTGGCAACAAATTGCCTACGGTTTAATCAATCGCTTTTGGCAACGAATTGCCTATAATTCAAATAACCACTTTTTGGCGACAAATCGCCCAAATATCACCTTTTCTTTGGCAATAAATTGCCTAAATTACATATCATCTTTTGGCATGAATGCCTTAATCATTTTGGCGACAAATCGCCCAACAAAACCCCTTTTGGCACAAATGCCCTTAATCATTTTGGCGACAAATCGCCTAACCAATCTTTGGCAACAAATTGCCTAATCAAATATCAACTTTTGGCACAAATGCCTTAATCATTTTGGCGACAAATCGCCCGACAAAACCATTTTTTGGCGATAAATAGCCCAAACATCAATTTTTGGCAACAAATTGCCCAATCAAGCACCTTTTGGCAGCAAATGCCCAAAACAGAAAATCAATCAATCTTTGGCAAAATGCCGAAAAAAAATGCACAAAGCATACACACACTCATGCATGAAGCATACCCCTTCAAGATGCCTTTGAATAGGCTTTTATCGAACTATGTCGACTTTGATATCTCATTCAAACGAGAGTACGTAGGCACGTTCGGGATTTAACCCTGAGCGGCAAGTCGAAATCACCAAAACAATTTACTGGTCCAATTGCATCAAATTACCTTGCAAAGCATTTACACTTAGGTTAGTTAATCAGCATGACATAGTCTCGGGATCCACCTCGGGTTCGTAGATTGTGCCTTAAACTTTGGGATAATTAACCTAGACTTAGGTTAATTAAAATTGGAGTCATTTAGGGTTCTTTCTTAGTTTTCCCTTATAAAAATAAACTAGGTGGCGACTTCATAAAACACACATATGAGCATACCTCGTTCTAGCACAATTTTGCCTTCGGGGAGGGTTCACAGTTTGGCGACTTCACTGGGGACTTATGTAATCATTTTGCATAAAGTGGACTACAATTGCTGCATCAACTAACCTGCCCTTCTTTAGGGTATTATTTTGTTGAGCTTTGTTTTGCAGGGTACTTTAACACGAATCAAGTGTTCTTTCTTTAAGAATACTTGATAAGGAAATTTGGACTTTATTAAAAATGAAAACATTTAAATTTGTTGATTTATTTGCACGATTGAGAATCTTTTTCTCCATTGCATAAAAAAACGAATTTCAAATGAATTTCTTCTCTTCTGTTCAAACTTCTGAGTCTGGATAGCAAGTAGCGCTGATCGGCAGGCTCTTTGATTATGTCGACGGACAGCCAAAGCGTCCTCCCTGTTACCGCAAACCATCCCTAATCCTTTTGGGGGTGGCCCATGAGTATGCGTACTGTTGGACCCACGCGAAACTCTTTGTTTCACATGTGGTTAGGTATATCCTTACTCAAGGTTCAAGGGTCCCTTAATAAGCCAATTTTCTATTTGTGTCATAGCCTATAGAACCTATCCTTTAGGGCTGTATGCACCCAATGATGTGAATCATATCATTAAAACAGATTATGACGTGATATTGTGCGCATTCATGACATATCATCTCATAAACATTAAAAGCATTAAAAGAACACAAAATATTCTTTTTAGTCATGCACAATTGGACAAGGGAGTCGATCTACCTCACATTCAGCTACCCTGATACACAATACTACCCATTGTACCTTAATCCAGTTACCCTTATCCTTACAGGTACCCACTGTTCGAGTGCCTATCCAAGTTCCAGTCACACCTACAGTGCTATCACCAACCTCACCAGCTTCACCAATCTCACCAGCTTCACCAACTTCACCAACTTTAACTGCACCAATGGCATCACTTACTGACATCCAAAATCTTATGGAACAACTGGAAGCCAGAATGGAGGCTAGAATGAATGAGGCATTAGCTGCCCAGAGAACTGCCCTAATAGCAGAACTAGGTAGTGGTAATGGAAATGGGGGTTCTGCTGGGGGAAATGATCCTGCTGCCTCCAATCAGGGACCTGCTGCTGGACCGACGTCCTCAAACCCTGCCCTTAACCTGGATGATATGCCCTCCAGAACTGCTGCTGAGCTGGAAGCTCAGAAAATGAAAGAAAAACTGGAACTCTTGGAAAGGTCAATCACTGCCCTTAAAACACATAAGGAAGTGGTGGACATGGACTCCTTGTCCTTGTTCCCTGAAGCAAGATTGCCGACAAAGTTCAAGATGCCTAACATGGACAAGTTCGATGGAACCACTTGTCCCAAAACACACCTGAAAATGTATGTGGGTGCCCTCAACCCGTTTGGCTTGAACAGTGAGCTCCTTACTCAGTTGTTTCAACAATCTCTGACTGGTGTTGCTTTGAGATGGTTTGTCAGCCTGGATCGGACTAAAATGAAGACCTGGGAAGACATGTGCAATGCGTTTAACACGTAGTACCATTATAATATAGAAGTGGATGTTACTCGGAGAGAACTGGAAACCACCAAACAAAAGAACAACGAACCCTTTTCCTCGTTCCTTACGAGGTGGAGGGCCAAGGCCGCCCAAATGAGCAATCGGCCTTCAGAACAAGAACAGGTAGACATAATCATCAAAAATCTGCTGCCTGTCTACCAACAACAACTGCAAACTCAGTACCTACCAACGTTTCAGTTGCTCATTGCTACTGCAACCAAGGTAGAGGATTTAATCCAAATGGGTCAACTAAAAGAAGACTCGGGTACCTCAAAGTATAAGAAGCCTAGCCAAGCTAGCAAAATTCACGAAGTGGCAAGTATCACCCCCATGAATCCTTTACGTGTGGGGAATATGAGAAATGGCAGCCAGTCGAGGAGGACTTACACTGATCTCGGGATGCCAATCCTTTTTGTATCCCGAGAGGCTATCAAGGCAAATTACATTAAGCCTTTGGAAGCAAGGCCACCACCCAACCCATTGCCGAGGAACTATAGGGCTGATGAATACTGTGAGTACCATCAGGGTAACGGGTACAAGACTGAAGCATGCTGGACGCTTAAGAACCGCATCCAAGACCTGGTGGATAACGGTTCAATCATTCCAAAGAGTAAGCCAAATATTAGCACTAATCCTTTACCAAATCACGGGATAAATGCTATCGTTGCTGACCAGGAATTGATCGATCCTTTCAAACTATTCCTAGAAATGAATGACATCTGTGTCCTGGACCTGAATGACTTATCTGAAGAGGTCGATGTAATGACCAAGAGAAGAAAGAAGATGAGTATACAGATGCGGCCTTACCTTTTGACTTTGAATGGTCATTTCTGCAAACCGAGAGAAACAATTCCTTATTGTGGCTTCCAGGAACCATTCTACTTCCCGACAGCTAAGAAAATGCTGCTCAGGCTAGAAATATTTGCTGATGCCCGGGACAACAAGCCAGAGGCAATAACCGAGCTGGAGATAGAAGATCTCATGCATCCCAGTCTCTTTGACGAGGTTGCAGTTATTACTAGTAATGATGGGAACCAAGACCTGCTGAGCCTGATCAAGCCGAGTAAAGGGCCTCTCACCAACTGGTATACCGAGGAGGAGCACGCTGCTGACAAAACCCTTCCCGAGCTAAACATAGAGTCTAGACCTGATGCCAAGTCCTGTACTGAGTCTGAGTCTAACCCTGAGTCTGAAATCGAGTCAAAGTCCAGTTCTGAGTCTTCTGTATCGGATTTGGAAAATCCGGATTTTAAATTTGATGTAATTTTTGAAGACGATTCCATCCTTATCAATAAAAGCTTACAGATCATTGGTTACCCTGCGTGTCAATCTTTCCAAGCATATCCTAGGAAAAATAATGAAAAAGAAATAAATGAAATAAAAAATGAAAAAGAGAAAATAATCATTGGCAAAGAAGAAAATGAACATACATACATTGCATCTGACTTTGTGAACAGGGAACAGATCATTGAATGCTTGAAGAAGTTTGCCGATTGCTTCATGTGGAAGGCTAGAGACATCACGGGAATTGACCCAGCAATAGCAGTACACAAGATTCCAGTGTACCCCGAGGCTAAGCCGGTAAAACAGAAGCTAAGGAGACTGAAAATAGAATGGTCCTTGAAAATCAAGGAGGAAGTAGCTAAGCAATTGGAAAACAAGTTCATAGAGCCTATTGCCTACCCAATATGGTTAGCAAACATAGTGCCGGTTCCTAAGAAGGATGGAACGGTGCGAATGTGTGTCGACTACCGGGATCTGAATAAAGCATGTCTGAAGGACGATTTTCCTTTGCCTCATATTGACTTGTTGGTTGACCGAATGGCTGGACACGAGATGGTCTCCTTGACTGATCTCGCTGTCGAGTACAATCAGATAATGATGCATTTCCCAGACAAAGAGAAGACAGCATTCATCACAGAGTGGGGAACCTACTGCTATAGGGTCATGCCTTTTGGGCTCAAAAATGCCGGGGCAACTTATCAGAGAATGGCAACAACTATCTTCCACGACATGATTCATAAAGAAGTTGAGGTGTAAGTGGACGACATGGTTGTTAAATCGAAAACAGCTGAAGAACATACCACAGCACTTGAGAAGTTCTTCCTTAGGCTTCGAAAGTACAATTTAAAGCTCAACCTGGCAAAATGTCTGTTTGGAGCTACATCCAGAGTGTTTCTGGGGCATATGGTCAGCCGGAAAGGCATAGAGATTGACCCTTCAAAAGCCAAGGCCATTTTGGAAATGCCAGCACCGAAGAAGGAAAAGGAAGTTCAGGGTTTCCTGGGAAGGCTACAGTACATCAGCCGGTTCATTAATCAATTGGCCGATACTTGTGGTCCGATCTTCAAATTACTCAGGAAAGGAGTATCCGTCAAATGGAATGAAGATTGTCAAAAATCCTTTGATCAGGTCAAACAGTATCTATTGTCTCCGCCAGTCTTGGAACCACCAAGGCCAGGAAAACCTTTGCTATTGTACCTATCAGTGACAGAAGAAGCGATGGGTGCAATGCTAGCTCAACAAGCAGAAGACACTAGGGTAGAGAATGCCGTGTACTATCTTAGCAAAAGGATGCTAGACTATAAGCTAAAGTATAATAAGATAGAGAAGTTATGTCTGGCTCTGGTTTGGGCTTGTACAAAGCTGCAGCACTACCTTTCATCCTATACCACATATGTTATCTCTGAATCAAACCCCTTGAAATTCCTTATGGAGAGGCTGGTTCTTGACAGTAAGATGGCTAAGTGGGAGTCAGTGCTCGCAGCTTATGACTTGAAATTTATACAACAGAAGGCAGTAAAAGGAGGAGCCTTGGCTGACCAATTAGCGGAACTGCCCGTGGAAGACGAAATGAAAGAAGTGGAGTTTCCTGACGAAGATCTCTTGAACGTGGAAAATGACGTTTGGGAGATGTATTTTGATGGAGCTTCAAATTATCATGGAAATGGAATTGGAGTCGTGTTCAAAACTCCTTGTGGAGAATACGTCCCAATCGCAGTCAAGTTAGATTTTGATTGCACCAACAATGAAGCCGAGTATGAAGCTTGCATTAAGGGGTTAGAAGCGGCCCTGGAAAAGGAGATAAAAGTCCTTAGGCTTTTCGGGGATTCCAATTTAATAGTCTCCCAAGCTCTAAGGAAGTGGAAAATTAAGGAAGAGCGTTTGGTTCCTTACCTACAACGCTTGGATGAATTGGCTCAACAATTCGAGGATCTGTCTTTCCATTATTTGCCCCGAGCCAAGAACCAGTTTGCTGATGCCCTTGCTACTTTAGCTTCCATGGTCAATGTAGAGGGGAACCAAATCATTCAACCTTTGACAGTTCGACTACAGAAACAACCGGCCCACATCATGAATTTGGTCAATGACAAGCCCTGGTTTTGGGACGTACAGAATTACCTTCAGAGCGAGGCTTACCAGCACTACAAAAAAAACGCAAAATTGCGACCGATTTTTGCGACCGACTTAATTCGGTCGCAATTTTGAGACCGATTTGCGACTTATAAGCCACCGGTCGCAAAATTTGGCGCTGAAAGTTCCCGCGAGAATGGTTAATGATTTGCGACCTCTGTACTACGGATTTGCGACTAAATGTTCTTCTGTCGCAAAACTTCGCGCGTAAAAAATGGGCCAAAGTTCTGAGACCGATTGGAGACTACATTGCGACCGATTTTTTACGACCGATATAGTTAGTCGCAAATCGGTCGCAAATTTTGAGCCTAGTCAAACGACGTCGGCTCATTAAAAATTGCGACCGATAGTTATAACATTTGCGACCGATATGTCGGTCGCAAAATTTAGGGCTTTAAGCGTCGGGCCCTCTCTTTTTTCTTTCTTCTTCTTTCTCTCTTCTCCTTTCTCCTCTCCTCTCCTCCGTCCGCAGCGCCACTCCGGCCCCTCCTGACACCGTTCCAGCCCGCCTGACGCCGGCAGCCCCGCTCGCTTTGCACTCCGGTCAGCCTGTTGCGAAAATCTGAGGTTAGTTTTATTTTGCGATTAATTTTTCCAATTTTTTTTTTTCGATTTTATTTGTTTTTATTGTATTTATTTATGGTTGATTTTGTATATAGAGTTGCGATTAGAATTTTTTTATGGTATTATTATTATTATTATTATTATTACTGTTCTTATTATTATTATAATTATTTGTATTATTGTTGTTGTTATTATTACTAATATTATTAATATTATTATTATTATTATTATTGTGATTGTTATTATTATTATTATTATTGTTATTATTATTATTATTACTACTGTTCTTATTATTATTATTATTAGTATTATTATTATTATTATTATTGTTGTTGTTGTTATTAATATTATTATTAATGTTATTATTATTATTATTGTGATTGTTATTATTATTATTATTATTAGTATTATTGTTATTGTTATTGTTGTTGTTATTATTATGATTAGTATTATTATTATTAGTATTATTGTTGTTGTTATTAATATTATTATTCTTAATGTTATTATTATTATTATTGTGATTGTTATTATTATTATTATTATTAGTATTATTGTTATTGTTATTGTTGTTGTTATTATTATTATTGGTATTATTGTTACTGTTGTTGTTGTTATTATTATTAGTATTGTGAATGTACTTGTTATTATTATTATTAGTATTATTGTTAATGTTGTTGTTGTTATTTTTTTATTTTAATTTAACATATATATATGCAACTTAAATAAATTAAAAATTGAGAGTTTCAGTCAACAAAAAGCCGTAATTATATATTGTTACATATTTTATTTAAAAAACGAAAAAAAAATTAAAAATTGTTGCTATATATAAAATTAATAACCCTTAATATCCAAGCAAATAGATAAATATCATTTTATCATACAAATTTGACTAAATTGAATTGAATAAAATAGAATGCGCCATTAATATTTAGGAAGAACGACATTTGGAGATACATTCGAGTGATATCGAGCGATAAAAATTTTAATTTTCAAATTACATTAATTTCTGCAATTTTATCGATGGGTGATAATGAAATTTAGCAACAAAATTGAATGTGATTAGTGAGAACGCCAAATTTTTTTCCTTATTCAATCTCTATTTTTATTTATCTTTTCTAAAAAAACATTTTATTCATTAAAAATTGCATTTTCTTTTTGCTTTAAAGTTCTATTTTATTAATATAAAATCTAGTAATCAATACATATAAAACTATTGTAAATATATAGTAGAATGATTTTTACAGTTGTTATTAGGAGAGAAAAACAATATTTTAAAGGTTCTAAATATATTGTGGTTGATTTATTATATATATTTTTTGTTAGGACTTTTAATGAAAAATGTGAAATTAACATTTAGTAGTTTTTCTTATTTCAACATTTATTTACTAAAAAAATTGTTGAATGTATAAAAAAATAAACTCATTTTATCCATCAAAATTTCTCAAATCTAATAAGTGATCTAATTTTTAATAACTTATAAAATACCTTTCACAAATTCATCAAAGTTTAAAATTGAACCGAAATAATTAAATTATTAAAAAAATTTAATCAAACTTTGATAGATACTTTAGTAGACCATTTCAAAGTCTGCAACCAGTTTGGAAAAGTTTCAAAGTTTCAAAGCAAGTGTCATTTCAAATATACAGAATATAAATATTATGGGATTGAAAATGAAAGCAATTTTCTTTTTATTATATAATATTTTACATTTTATTCAAGTTAATCGAAAAAGAAATATAAAAGAAATATGCAAATGCGATGTGTACTTAAGAGTTTTCAGTTTTCAATATATGCTCCAAACTACAAAAACTAATTGTAAATATCTTAAAATCAGTGTATACGTAGTTGATGCATAAAAACTAACTCTGTGAAAGTACTGAACAAAAATAATAACAAGTACAAAAACTAATTGCTCCAATTTTTTTTTTTTTTTTTTGAAGAATAATTGGAATGTATATAAATAATTTTTTGTGTGTTTAGGTTATTACATGTTCTTAATTATTGGCAACTCTTTCTTGAGAAGTTTTGGCTGTGTTTTTCTTTATTTTATATTATAGTCGTTATTTTTCTTAAATATGTTTTTGACTTAAATGAATGATGAGTTTGGATTGGAGGCCTAGTAGTGGCCATTTTGCCTTTGGAGAATGTTAGTATGATATAGAAGTGTTTATTGATTTGTTTTTGTATTTGAGATTTAATTGTGTTGTGCCGAAATGCTGCCGAATTTTTTTCCCAAAAATTCAATATGTAGAATAGTACACTTACCTTTATTACAGTAGTCTTTGTATTCAATAAATGAACTTAGTGATTTTACATTTATATATAGTTACCCTTATTATAGAAATAACCTTAGTTACTTATAAGTATTGTAAATTGAACATTACATTAGGTGCATGTTTTAAGGATGATTTAGACTAATGCAATTACATGACACGACCCTTTATAAACACATTGTTAATTAGGTAAAAAACAAATGCAAAATAATCGAGATTGGATGTACTGGAGGTTCGAGGTCAATGGGATATTAAGACAAGAGTTTCTGCAAGGATTGGAGGCGTTTATACAGTTTGCAGTTGGTAATCCCAGTTTTATGGATGGTAATAAGTTGAGGTGTCCATGTAATCACAAGAAGTGTCGAAATCGAGCCTTCTTAGACATCGATACAGTGAAACTTCATTTGTGCAAACATGGGTTCGTGGAAAATTATTACGAATGGATACATCATGGTGAAGCTCGAGTTGCCAGTGGATCAAGCCACTCCATTCCGGTAAGTTTAGAAGTTCAGCCTTATCAATTTCTGTATGGTAATCAATGCAATGATATGGTAATCGATGCGAGTAGAGTACAATGTGAATGGGATAATATGGAGGAATCGCCAAACGTAGCAGCACAACAATTGTTTGACATGCTAAGTGCAGCTAACAGTGAACTGTGGCCTGGATGCAAGAATCATTCAGTTCTGTCTGTTGTTGCACGATTACTACACATGAAAGCGGAGCACCATTTTTCAGAAAGGTGTTACGATGATTTTGTGCAGTTAGCAAAAGAAATGTTGCCTGAAGGCCATTCAATGGTTGATAATTTTTATCGGACAAAAAAATTAGTTCGGGGGTTGGGACTACCGGTAGAAAAGATTGATGGTTGTCGTAATAATTGTATGATATTCTGGTGTTTTGACTCGGAATTCAGAGAATGCAAGTTTTGTAATCTTCCAAGATATCAACGGCGAGGTCAAGGGACTGGTAGAGAACAAAAAGAGAAGGCTTTCAAGAAGATGTATTATTTCCCTCTTATTCCTCGCCTTCAAAGATTATATGCATCTAAGGCGACAGCTGAACACATGACATGGCATGCTTTGCATGAATATGAGGATGGTATAATGACTCATCCGTCAGACTCTGAAGCGTGGAAACATTTTGATAACATTCATCCTGTGTTTGCTGCTGATATGAGAAACGTGAGATTGGGGCTTTGTACTGATGGGTTTCAGCCGTTTGGCCAATCAGGACAGCAATATTCATCATGGCCTGTCATTGTGACACCGTATAATCTACCACCGTCAATGTGTATGAAAGATGAATATATGTTTTTGTGTGTTATTGTTCCTGGGCCTACTAATCCAAAACAGAAAATTGATGTGTTTCTGCAGCCTTTGATTGCTGAACTTAATTATTTATGGGAATATGGGGTTGAAACATTCGATGTTTCGACCAATCAGAATTTCATAATGCGAGCTGCTTTGCTTTGGACCATCAGTGATTTTCCAGCTTTTGGAATGTTATCTGGGTGGAGTACGGCTGGCAAATTGGCTTGTCCTCACTGCATGGAAAACACTAATGCATTTACACTAAAGAATGGAGGTAAACAATGTTGGTTTGATTGTCATCGCAAATTATTACCAGAATCTCACCCTTGGAGGAGAAATCGACAATGCTTTAGAAAGAACACGACTATTGTTGAACCCCCTCCACTTGTGAAGTCTGGAGCACAAATATTATAAGAAATTGAAGATCTGGGGCTTATGAAAGTTACAGCGTTAGGTGCAGATGAGGTAAATACAAGAATTGGCAGGAATAGCGGGTGGAAAAAGTGAAGCATCTTCTAGGATTTGCCATACTGGAGTTCACTTCTTATTCGTCATAACCTTGATGTCATGCACATAGAAAAAAATGTGTTTGAAAATCTGTTCAACACTGTCATGAACATTGAAGGGAAAACCAAGGATAATGCAAAAGCGAGAGCAGACATGAAGGAAATTTGTCGTCGACCGGAACTCGAGCAATCTGTACTTACTGGTAAGTTTCCGAAGGCATGTTATTGTTTAGATAAACCCCAAAGGCAATTATTGTGCGAATGGTTACGATCATTAAGGTTTCCAGATGGCTACTGTTCAAATATGGGTAGATGTGTGGACATGAGGAAGTACAGATTGTTTGGCATGAAAAGCCATGACTGCCATGTTTTCATGCAAAGATTGATCCCTGTGGCATTCCGGGAATTATTACCAGGAAAAATTTGGGAAGCAATGACAGAATTGAGTCTCTTTTTCAAGGAATTGACGATGATTGTTATCCGATGCGATGATATGGACCAATTAGCGCGAGAAATCCCAGTAGTGATGTGCAAGTTGGAGCGAATTTTTCCACCCGGCTTCTTTGATTCTATGGAACATCTGCCGGTTCATTTGCCCTATGAATGTCGTTTAGCAGGACCGGTACAATATCGATGGATGTATCCATTTGAGAGGTGATTCACTAACATTTCATTCTAATGATTACATCATTTTTTTGAACTTATACTTACATATTGGCATTGTACAATCACAGACACCTACAGAAAATTAAAAAGAATGTGCGCAATAAGGCAAAGGTCGAGGGATCCATTTGCAATGCATATTTGGTGGAAGAAGCTTCCACATTCTGTTCATACTACTTTGACCAACATGTTTTCACCAAGCATCGTGAGCCCACACCGATGGAGGTGTTTACATACACTCACACGAAGGACCACGATCGTAATACCTTTGTCGACAGACGTGCGCTGAGCGTCAATGTAAGTAACAATGAATAATATTTACATTTACCCTCTAATCATTGCGAAGATGTACAAAGTTGAATATAATAAAGCTTGCAATTGCATTGATTAATTAATTTTTTGTTTTCAGGAGAACTATACTACAGCTCGGGAGCGTATTGTTACTTCTCAGACCGATGAATCCGAAGCTGAGTCAAGAATTGATGAGGTAGCGCTTTATCTCGAGGCTGTAGGGGGCGAGAAGAAGAGGAAGGTATACGGCATCGGGTCTCAGGCATCACAGTTTTACACTGGCTCAGCAGCTCACGCTTCTACAGCCAGCGCAGCACGACAGCCGGAGCACAGTGACTCGCACTGTGATGATGATATACGGGCTCAACTTGCTGATCAGCAGAGACAGATTGCAGAGCTTAGAGCGCATGTGATGCGGCTGTCCGGTGAGCACCGTGCTGGTACTTCTCCCTCTGATCCTGCGCCTGCTACAGACCGACATGTTTCGACGTCTCAGCAGCAGCCACTATCGGCTCCTGATCCCGATGCTGCAGACGATACCTTGGTCACCCCTCCTGGCGCTACATCACATCCAGCAGGTACTCCTCCCGGCGATCCGACATCGGGAGATCCGACATCGGATCCTGCAGATGAGCAGCAGCATATATAGATTTGATTTTGGACTTTTATTTTTTCATTTGTATTTTCATATTTTAATTTGTTCAGAACAATAAAAGTTACATTTTTATACTGTTCTTGAATAGGTTGTGTGATATATATGCATTTATGTCAACTTTCACAGGTGCAGAAATATTTTGGTTTCAAAATAATATTTAATTTTTTTTATTTTTTTTTCATTTTTGCGACCGATTTGCGACCGATTTGATACCAAAAGTAAAAATTATGAATTTATTATTTGCTACCGATTTGCGACCGATTTAAAACAATTGCGACCGATATTCTGCGACCAAATTTGCGACTGAATTTCCAATTAAACCACGACCAAAAATTGCGACCGATTATTCAATTTTGCGACCGATTTTATCGGTATCTAATTTGCGATCGATTGTCTCATCGGTCGCAAAATTATTTTGCGACCAGTATTTTTGCGACCGATAATTGTCGGTCGCAAATCGGTCGCTACATGAAATTAGCGACCGATATTGGCCATTTTGCGACCGATTTGTCGGTCGCAAAATGGCGTTTTTTTTGTAGTGCCGGATGGATCCTCGAAGACTGATCAACGGACATTGAGACAGTTAGCATCCAGATATTTCCTTACTGGGGGAGTTCTATATAAAAGAAGTTGGAATGGTTTGCACCTAAGATGTGTAGACGAAGGGGAAGCTCAAACCATTATGGATTCCTTACACAACGGGGAGTCCGGTCCACACATGCACGGGATAGATCTGGCTCGAAAAATTATGAACTTGGGTTATTACTGGTCAACTATGAATACAGATTGCGTGAGGCACGCGCAGAAGTGCCATGATTGTCAAATTTTTGCTAAGCTGCAAAAATAGCCTCCGGTCAATTTGAATCCCATTGCTTCACCCTGGCCCTTCGCAACTTGGGGCATAGATGTGATCGGAAAGATTCACCCAAAGGCTTCCAATGGTCATCAATTCATCCTGGTTGCTGTAGATTATTTCACTAAGTGGATCGAGGCAGCCTCTTATTCGGTTTTGAATGCCAAAAAGGCGGCACAGTTCGTTCATATTAACATCCTTTGTCGGTACGGAACGCCATTTGAGATCATCACTGATAATGGGTCCCACTTTCAGAGTGAATTTTCTGATTTGTTGAAAGAAAAGAGAGTCCAACATCATAAGTCCTCACCCTATTGTCCACAAACAAACACGGCTGTAGAGGTTGCAAATAAGGCTATAAAAGTCATTTTGTAGAAGACAGTTCAAAAGCATAAAGCTTGGCATGAACAGTTACCGAATGCCTATGGGGATATAGGACTTCAATCAGAACGCCCACCGGAGCAACTCCGTATTCCTTGGTATATGGTATGGAGGCAGTGCTGCCTGTTGAACTGGAAGTTCAGTCGGCAAGAATTATCCGGGAAAGCCAAATCAGCGAAGCAGATTGGATCCAGAATTACCACCTCCAACTCCTGGGTATTGATGAGAAAAGGTTACAAGCGATCCACCAAACGCAGGTTTACCAGAGGAGAATGGCTCGGCATTTTAATAAGAAGGTCAAAGACCGAAAATTGGAAGAAGGTTGTTTGGTCTTCAAGGAAATTAGACAACCAGTCATAGACCCACGTGGGAAGTTTTGTCCTCATTGGGCTGGGCCCTACATTCTAAAGAAAATACTGTCCGGCAGAGCCGTCATTTTGACTGATTTAGATGGTTTGGAGTTCACGAATCCATATAATTTAGATCAGTTAAAAAGATATTATGTGTAATTATAATCATTGCATGATGTAAAAAAGAGCTACGTTAGACCTGATTCTCCTCGGAAAAAAGAAATTATGTATCGGAGATATGTAGGCAACCCTCTTTGGGTGCGGTCTAAACATTAATGAAAAAAAATCATTTCATAATTCATTCTTCTTTGCCAAAAAAAAAAAAGAGGAAAGAAAAGAAAAAAGTGCAAAAGAAAAAAGAAGAACCCGCTAAGTTGAAAACCCGAAAAGGGCGGCTTAGGCAAAAGTCGGGGCCCACTAAGCTGAAAACCCGAAAGGGCGGTTTAGGCAAAAATGGGTAGCTCACTAAGCTGAAAACCCGAAAGGGCGGCTTAGGCAAAAGTTAGAGCTTGAATAAATAAATTGGGAAATGCTTGGAAAGCCCAAAAGTCACAACTGTAATGTCATTCTGTCTCAAAGTAATAGAGTCAAGCAAAAGAGTCCATAAAGTTCAAAAAAACAAAAAAAAAAGTCTAAGTCCGAAAAACATACATCCAAAAAAAAAAAAATCCAAAGCCAAAATTCCAGACAAAGTCTAAAGTCCAAAAAAATCTAAGTGTTCCGTCGCCTACGTGGGGCAACATATTTAATGTCGTCTTTAGGTCCTGAACCCTCTCCAACCTCGCCTGTCTGAGGAGCCATCATGATCTCCTCATCAGTCCCATCCGCATCATCAGTCCCAACCTGAGCCCAACCCTCAAGTGCACTCAGCAGTACGGTCCTCCTTGGCCTCTCAATTGGCCAAACAGCAACAATAAACTAGGTTTGGTACTTTGGAGAAGTATGAACGCCGGCGGGATTAGGTAGGGGCCTAACCATGTGGTGATCTCTAACCTAGGCCTTAAGGATAGCTCGGGTAACACCCCGAAGTAATAACTGAATCACCAGAAGTGCCATCCACAATCGGAATAGTCTGGTCTATCCCCATCTACCTCAAAACGCGTGAAGCGCAGTATTGTGAATACCTAAATTTTGAGGCTCAAAAAGCCAATTTTCCCGGCCGCAGCGGTGGCGGCTGCCCTTAAAGGCGGCGGTAGCCACCGGCGACAGCGGCTGCAGTCGCCTGTGAATACCCATTTATTTTAAGGCTCAAAGAGCCAGCTTTCCCGGATTGCAAACAGTCCGGTCGGACCGGAGGTCATTCAAAAAGTTCACCGGAAGTGTGCCAATATGGTACTTGAAATGTTCGAAAAATTACGAGGATCACGAAACTGGTCTCGGAATATTTTTTGAAGGTCTGGAACTCCCGGAAAAGCCTCCGGAACAAAAAAAGGAAAAGGGCAAAAGGCACACGTGCCCGCCCGCGGGGGTGGGCATGCCCGCCCAGGCCAGGCGGGCACGCCCGCCCGGCATGGGTGGGCACACCCGCCCAAGCCAGGCGGGCATGCCCGCCCAGCTAGGGCGGGCGCGCCCGCCCAAGCCGGGCGGGCACTCCCGCCCTCGAAGGCGGACAGGGGCGCCCGGGATCACGTTTTTTCCTATAAAAAATGGCTCTGGGGCTCCGTTTTGAGACACTCAGTCTGTGTTAACGGACGCTCCTTCTCCCTACGCTCTTTGCGATTCTTTACTGCTTTCTTGCATTTTTTTAATTTTAGTTTTATTTTATTGTTGTGATACTTGGTCACTTAAAATTAAATCAAAATTAATTCCCTTAACGAGGAGCTTAACCTGGAGTTAAGAAGCGGTCGACGATTAAATCAGGTACATGAACTGAACTCTGCCTATTTAATTTTAGCACTTCATGCATGCTTCTTTTCTACCCCTAATAATTCTACAACTGCATAAATGCATCCATGCCATCATTAGGCAAACAAATTGCCTCAATTAAATGAATTTAGGCTAAATGCCCGATTAATTAATAATCGCGGTATTAAGGCCTAAATCCGACAATATTGGCTCAAAACACCTAGTTAATTAATAGCTATGGTGTAATCGCCTTTATTTCAAACAAATCCTGCTTAAGTCCAATTAATTAATAATTGTGGCTAAAAGCCCTTAATTGATCACGTTTTGGCAACAAGTTGCCTACAATTAAATCGATCTTTTGGCAAAATGCCTTAAAATTAATCAACTTATTTTGGCAAAAAGCCTTAAATCAATCATTTTGGCGACAATCGCCCAATCAACATCATTTTGGCAATTAAATTGCCTAAATCAATATTTTGGCTTTAAAGCTTTCAAATAATCACTTTTGGCGACAATCGCCTAAATCAACATTTTTTGGCAACAATCGCCTAAATCAATCTTTTTGGCTAAAAGCCTTAAAATCAACACTTTTGGCAACAAATGCCTAATCAAATCAATCAATTCTTTGGCAAAATGCCTAAACAACATGCACAAAGCATACACACACTCATGCATAAAGCATCCTCATTTAAAGCCCTCTAAAAGAGGCCTATCGAACTACGTTGACTTTGATCTTCCATTCAAATGGAAGTACGTAGGCACGTTTGGGATTTAACCCCGGGCGGCAAGTCGAAATCACATAAACATTTTTCATTGGTTCAATTACCTTGCAAAGCATTCATTCATTGGTTAGTTTATCAGCATGACATAGTCTCGGGATCCATCTCGGGTTTGCAAACCATGCCTTAAACATTGGGATAATTAGCCTAGACTTAGGTTAATTAAAATTGGAGTCACTTAGGGTTTTTCCTAGTTTACCCTAAAGTAATTAAACAAGGTGGCGACTCATACATTCACGTGCATTTCTTCCTTTAGTCATATGCATTCATATGCATTGATATTCGGGGTAGGGGTTCACAGTTTGGCGACTCTGCTGGGGAATTTATGTAATCTTTTTGCATAATAGTGGACTACAATTGTTGAATAAACTAACCTGCCCTTCTTTAGGGCATTACTTTACTATGCTTTGTTTTGCAGGGTACCTTGACATAAATCGAGTGTTCTTTCTTTAAGAATAATCGATGAGAGGAAATTTGAACTTAAGTGACAAATTTGATTAAGACATTTAAATTTGTTGATCTATTTGCACGAATGAGAATCTTTTTCTCCATTGCATAAGAAAAATGAATTTCAAATGAATTTCTTCTCTCTCTGTTCAAACTTCTGAGTCTGGATAGCAAGTAGCGCTGATCGGCAGGTCTCTTTGATTATGTCGACGGACAGCCAAAGCGTCCTCCCTGTTACCGTAAACCGCCCCTAATCCTTTTGGGGGTGGCCCATGGGTATGCGTACCGCTGGACCCACGTGAAACTCTTTGTTTCACATGTGGTTAGGTATATCCATACTCAAGGTTCAAGGGTCCCTTATAAACCGATTCTCTATTTGAGTCATAGCCTATAGAACCTACCCTTTAGGACTGTATGCACCCAATGATGTGAATCATATTCATTAAATGGTTTATGGCGTGTTGTTATGCGCATTCACGACATATCATAGGCATGGGATAAACACAAAGAGAGCAGAAAAACACCCTTTTACTTTCAGTCATGCACAGTTGGACAAAGAGTCAATCTACCTCATATCAGTTACCTGATACACCAACCACTGTACCTAATCCAGCTACCCTTATCCTTATAGGTGCCCACGATCCAAGTGCCCACATCAGTGCCAGCCACACCTACAGTACTATCACCAGCTTCACCAGCTTCACCAGCTACACCAGCTTCACCCACAACTTCAATGGCATCGATTGCTGATATCCAAACCCTCATTGAACAACTCGAGGCCAGAATGGAGGCCAGAATGAATGAGGCATTGGCCGCCCAAAGGATTGCCCTGATAGCTGAATTGGGTAATGGTAATGGTAATGGAAATGGGGCTTCGGCCGGGGGAAGTGGACCTGCTACCTCCGATCAGGGTCCTGCTGCTGAGCCAACAAACCCTACCCTGAACCTGGGCGACATGCCCTCCAAAACTGCTTCCGAGCTAGAAGCTCAAAGGATGAGGGAAAAGTTGGAACTGCTGGAAAGGTCTATCACTGCCCTGAAGACCCACAAGGAAGTGGTGGACATGGACTCTTTGTCTTTGTTCCCCGAAGCCAGGTTACCAACTAAATTCAAAATGCCCAACATGGACAAGTTTGATGGAACCACTTGTCCTAAAACACATTTGAAAATGTATGTGGGTGCCCTAAACCCATTTGGATTGAGCAGTGAGCTCCTTGCTCAGTTGTTCCAACAATCTCTTACCGGTGCTGCATTAAGATGGTTTGTTAGCCTTGATCGGTCTAAGATGAAGACTTGGGAGGATATCTGTAATGCATTCAATTCACAGTACCACTACAATATGGAGGTGGATGTTACTCGAAGAGAGTTAGAGACCACCAAGCAGAAGAATAATGAGCCTTTCTCCTCGTTCCTTACGAGGTGGAGGGCCAAGGCTGCTCAGATGATTAATCGGCCTTCTGAGCAGGAGCAGGTCGATATAATAATAAAAAACCTGCAGCCTGTTTACCAACAACGGTTGCAAACCCAGTACCTACCAACGTTCCAGTCGCTCATCGCCACTGCTACAAAGGTGGAAGATCTGATCCAAATAGGGCAACTGAAAGATGACTCAGGAACCTCTAAATATAAGAAGCCTAGCCAAGCTAGCAAAGTCCACGAAGTGGCGATTATCACCCCCACTAACCCATTACGTGTGGGGAACATGAGGAACGGTAATCAGTCGAGAAGAACATACACTGACCTTGGAATGCCAATCCTTTTGGTTTTTAGAGAGGCTGTCAAGGCCAACTATATCAAGCCTCTAGAAGCAAGGCCACCTCCCAATCCATTGCCAAGAAACTACAAGGCAGATGAATATTGCGAGTATCATCAGGGATACGGGCACAAGACTGAAGCCTGCTGGACACTCAAAAACCGCATCCAGGACCTAGTAGATAATGGCTCGATCATTCCGAGGAGTAAGCTTAACATTAGCACTAATCCTTTGCCAAATCATGGGATAAATGCTATTATAACTGAGCAGGAACCAATCGATCCTTTCAAACTGTTCCTTGAAATGAACAACATCTGTGTCTTGGATTTGAATGACCTGAGCGAAGAAGTCGATGCCATTACCAGGAGCGGGAGGCAGTACGAACCGTTGGTCTTGGATAAAATCCAGAATAAGCCTTATCAGAAGTTAAAGGAGCCGAAGGAGGACCCAGTACTCTCACAATTGAAAAAGACACAAGCTAGGGTGTCAATCTGGGAACTTTTGGCATCATCCTTTCCTCATCGCCAAGCTCTCTGCAAGGCTTTGAGCCAATTACAGACATCAGTGGAGATTAGCCCTGAAGTACTAGTATCCACCCTTACCCAATCATCCAAAGTACAAAGCATCGGGTTTTCTGACGAGGATTTGCCTAAGGAAGGGGGCAGTCATAATAATGCCCTTATGTCACGGTCCAGACCAGAGACAAAATTGTGCCCATGGTTCTCGTTGACAATGGGTCAGCTCTGAATGTCTGCCCACTAAGGGTAGCCAGTTGCCTGGGGTTAGAAGAAACAGATTTCACCCCCTCTGATCAGATAGTAAAGGCCTATGACAGTACCCGAAGGGAAGTGTTGGGAGTTGCCACGCTGAAGTTAACTGTCGGGCCAGCAGTGATGGAAGTCCCATTCCAGGTAATTGATGTACCAACTAACTTCAACCTGCTCCTGGGTCGGCCATGGATACATCATACTAAGGCGGTGCCCTCATCCCTACATCAAAAGGTCAAATTCCCCTATGAAGACAAAGTTATCACCATTCAAGGAGATGACTACAATCAGCTTAAAAAGCCAAAGGGCCAGCCTCTCTTTGAGGTCAACCCTGAGACTGCCAACCTACCCCTCTCGGGATTTCAATATGATACTGTGCAGTTCATAGAAGGAAAGACCGCAAACTCTCGAATTCTCTTTGATTTCGGGACGGTGCAAATAAACTGCATAGTACCCTTGATGCTTAAGATGTCCTATCTGCCAGGAATGGTTATGGCCAGATCTGGGAAAACATATCCTGCACTACAAGCTTGGGAATGCCCGATGAATGAAGGGACTTATGGACTGGGTTATGAGCCCACTGACGAAGAGCGTGCTGAGAAAACCCGAAGAGGAAGGAAGAAAAGTATACAGATGCGGCCTTACCTATTGACTCTGAACAGCTACTTCTGCAAACCTGGAGAAGCAGTTCCTTACTGTGGCTTCCAGGAGCCCTTTTGTTGCCCAACCGTTAAGAAGATGCTGCCTGGGATAGAAATATTCTCGGATGTTTGGGGCAACAAGCCCGAGGTAGTAACCGAGCTGGAGGCAGAAGACTTCATGCAGCCTAATCTCTTTGATGAGGTTGCAGTTATCACCGGAAGTGATGGGAATCAAGACTTGTGCAACCTAATCAAGCCGAGCGAACGACCTCTTGACAATTGGTACGCCGAGAAGGAGCACATTGCTGACAAACCCCCTCCCAAGTCAAACCTAGTACCTCCCTCTGTAAACAAATCCTATATTGAGTCTGAGTCTGACCCCGAGTTTGAAATCGAGTCAGAGTCTAGTTCTGAGTCGTCCCTGTCGGATCTAGAGGATCCAGATTTCAGATTTGATGTAATCTTTGAAGACGATTCCGTCATAATCAATAAAGGCTTGCAAATTCTTGATTACCCTGCGTGTCTATCTTTCCAAGCATTTCCAAGCAAAAGTAATAATCAAATAAATGAAATAAAAGATGAAAAAGAAAAAATAATGATTGGCAAAGAAGAAAATGAACATACATACATTGCATCTGATTGTATGAACAGGGAACAGGTCAGTGAATGTTTGAAGAAATTTGCCGATTGTTTCATGTGGAAGGCAAGTGACATCACGGGAATCGACCCAGCAATAGTGGTGCATAAGATTCCAGTATACCCTGAGGCTAAGCTAGTGAAACAGAAGCTTAGAAGGCTAAAGACAGAATGGTCCTTGAAAATCAAGGAGGAAGTTGCCAAGCAACTGGAGAACAAGTTTATAGAGCCCATTGCTTACCCGACATGGTTAGCAAACATTGTGCCGGTTCCTAAGAAGGATGGAAAAGTCAGAATGTGTGTGGATTATCGGGATTTGAATAAAGCATGTCCGAAGGACGACTTCCCCCTGCCGCACATTGACTTGTTGGTGGACCAAATGGCTGGACACGAGATGGTCTCCTTGACTGATCTTGCTGTCAGGTATAATCAAATAATGATGCATGAGCCAGACAAAGAGAAAACGACGTTCACCACGGAGTGGGGAACTTACTGTTACAGGGTCATGCCTTTTGGGCTCAAAAATGCCGGGGCAACCTATCAACGAATGGCGACAACCATCTTCCATGACATGATTCACAAAGAAGTAGAAGTATATGTGGACGATATGGTTGTCAAATCAAAAACAGCTGAAGAACATACGACAGCGCTTGAGAAGTTCTTCCTTAGACTTCGAAAGTACAATTTAAGGCTCAACCCGGCAAAATGTCTGGTTGGAGCTACATCCGGAATATTTCTGGGGCATATGGTCAGTCGGAAGGGCATAGAGATCGACCCTTCAAAAGCCAAGGCCATTCTGGAAATGCCAGCACCAAGGACGGAAAAAGAAGTCCGAGGTTTCCTAGGAAGGCTACAGTACATCAGCCGGTTCATCAATCAGTTGGCCGATACTTGTGGTCCGATTTTCAAACTACTTAGGAAAGGAGTAGCAGTCAAATGGAATAAGGATTGTCAGGCGGCTTTCGACCAAGTCAAGCAATACCTGCTATCCCCGCCTGTTTTACAACCACCAAGGCTAGGAAAGCCTTTGCTACTGTACCTGTCTGTGACAGAAGAAGCAATGGGTGCCATATTAGCTCAACAAGCAGAAGATACAAGGATAGAAAATGCCGTGTATTACCTTAGCAAGAGGATGCTGGAATATGAGTTGAAATACAACAAGATAGAGAAGTTGTGTCTGGCTTTAGTCTGGGCCTGTACCAAGCTGCAACACTACCTCTCGTCTTACACTACACACGTAATCTCTGAATCGAACCCCTTGAAATTCCTTATGGAAAGGCCGGTTCTTGACTGTAAGATGGCAAAGTGGGTGTCAGTGCTTGCGGCTTATGATCTAAAGTTTGTACAACGTAAGGCAGTAAAAGGCGGGGCCTTGGCTGACCTATTAGCAGAATTACCGGTCCAAGACCAAATGCCGGAGGTAGAGTTCCCCGACGAAGACCTGTTAAACTTGGAAAGTCAGGTCTGGGAGATGTACTTCGATGGAGCTTCGAACTACCATGGAAATGGGATTGGAGTTGTATTCAAAACTCCTTGTGGAGAATACATCCCAATTGCAGTTAAACTAGACTTTGACTGTACCAATAATGAGGCCGAATACGAAGCCTGCATCAAGGGGTTAGAAGCAGCCTTGGAAAAGGAGATAAAAGTCCTCAGGGTTTTCGGAGATTCCAACCTGATAGTCTCCCAGGCTCTAAGGAAGTGGAAAATCAAGGAAGAGCGTTTGGTTCCTTACCTACAACGCTTAGACAAATTGGCTCAACAATTTGAGGAATTATCTTTCCACTACCTGCCGCGAGCCAAAAATCAATTCGCTGATGCCCTGGCCACTTTGGCCTCCATGGTTAATGTGGAAAGAGACCAAGTTATTCGGCCCCTGACAGTTAGGCTTCAGAAACAGCCAGCACACATCATGCATTAGGTAGATGACAAGCCTTGGTTTTGGGATATACAAAATTACCTTCAGAACGAAGCCTACCCGGAGGGATCCACCAAAACTGATCAACGGACATTAAGACAGTTAGCGTCTGGATACTTCCTTACTGGGGGAATTCTGTATAAAAGAAGTTGGAACGGCTTGCACCTAAGGTGCGTTGGTGAAGAGGAGGCTCAAACCATTATGGATTCCGTGCATAATGGGGAATTTGGGTCACACATGCATGGGATAGCCTTGGCTCGGAAAATCATGAACCTAGGTTATTACTGGCCAACTATGAATGCGGATTGTGTGAGGCACGCGCGGAAGTGCCATGAGTGCCAAATTTTTGCTAAGCTGCAAAAATGGCCTCCAGTCAATTTAAATCCAATTGCTTCACCGTGGCCTTTTGCAACTTGGGGCATAGATGTAATTGGAAAAATCCACCCGAAAGCCTCTAATGGCCATCAGTTTATCCTGGTCGCTGTAGATTATTTCACCAAATGGATTGAGGCAGCTTCCTTTTCAGTTTTGAACGCCAAGAAGGCAGCGCAGTTTGTACGTGCCAACATCCTTTGTCGGTACGGAACACCATTCGAGATCATTACTGATAACGGGTCTCATTTTCAAGGCGAATTCGCTGACCTCTTAAAGCAAAAGAAGATTCAACATCATAAGTCCTCACCCTATCGCCCACAAACAAATGGGGCCGTCGAAGCTGCGAACAAGGCTATAAAAGTCATTTTGCAAAAGACAGTTCAGAAACATAGGGCATGGCATGAACAATTACCAAATGCTTTGTGGGGATACAAGACTTCTATCAGAACGCCTATTGGGGAAACTCCGTATTCTTTGGTATATGGTACGGAAGCAGTACTGCCTATTGAGCTGGAAGTTCAGTCGGTAAGAATTATCCGGGAAAGCCAGATCAGCGAAGCAGATTGGGCTGAGAATTATCATTTACAACTCTTAGGAATGGATGAGAAGCGATTGCAAGCGATCCACCAAGCTCAAGTTTACCAAAGAAGAATGGCGCGGCATTTTAACAAGAAGGTTAAAGACCGGAAACTCGAAGAAGGTTGTTTGGTCCTGAAAGAAATTAGACAGCCAATCCTGGACCCACGTGGGAAGTTTCGTCCTCATTGGGCTGGACCCTACGTATTGAAGAAAATATTGTCAGGCGGAGCCGTTATTTTGACTGATTTGGATGGTTTGGAATTCACTAATCCATGTAATTTAGATCAGTTAAAAAGATATTTTGTGTAATTGTAATCATTGCATAATGTATGATGAACTACATTAGACCTGATTCTCTTTGGAAAAAAAGAAATTATATATCGGAGATATGTAGGCAGCTCTCATTGGGCGCGGTCTAAACATTTAAAAAAAAAGCATTTTCATAATTCTTTCTTCTTTGCCGATAATAAAAAAAAGAAGACAAAAAAAAAAAGAAAAGAAAACCCGCTAAGCCGAAAACCCGAAAGGGCGGCTTAGGCAAAAGTCGGGGCCCGCTAAGCTGAAAACCCAAAAAGGGCGGCTTAGACAAAAATGGGTAAGCTCGCTAAGTTGAAAACCCGAAAGGGCAGCTTAGGCAAAAATTAGAGCTTGAAATAAATGAAGTTGGAAAATGCCTGGAAAGCTAAATGATTTTCTCAATTCAAGCTAAAAAGTCAAATCTCATTCCAATAGCAGCCCAAAGTCAAGCGGAAAGCAAAAGAGTCCAAACAAATACTGAGTCTAAATCCAAGTCTAAAGCAAAAAAAAGACATCCAAAGAAAATATCCAAAAGCCAAATAAAAGTCAAAATAAGAGAAAGATAGTAAAAGCCTATAGGAGTCTAGGTGTCCCGTCTCCTCCGTGGAGTAACATCCTCTGAGTCATCCTTAACTGTTAAACTCTGTTCCACCTCGCCTGTCCGAGGAGCCAGCACAATCTCCTCACCTGTCCCAACCTCCTCTTCAACATCAGCCTGAACCCAACCTTCAAGAACACTCAGCAGTGCAGTCCTCCTTGGTCTTTCAATCGGCCAGACAGCGGCAATGAACCAGGCCCGGTACTCGGGAGAAGTCTGAACACTGGTAGGATCGGGTAAAGGTCTCACCATGCGGTGATCTCTAACCCAAGCTTCAAGGACAGCTCGGGTAACACCAGCAGTAATGGCAGCATCAGCCGAAATATCATCCATAATGGGGACAGTCTGATCTATCCCCATCTGCCTCAAAACGCGCGAAGCGCAGTACCAAGTGCAGTGGGTAAGGCCTAGGAGGTAAACCCGAGAATGGCGGAAGCTGACCTGAATAAAGCGGTTGATATTGTACCAAGGGATGAACCACAGTATCTCATTTGGACCCAATTCAACCAGCCACGAAGTCCATGTTTCAGTAGAAGGGTGCGAGATCAAGATTTTTCGCATGCGATACTGGGAAGGATTGTAAGAAAGGGAGGTAGGAGCAGCCACCACTTGAAGATGATCCCTCAACCAAACCTGAGTAATGGATCTTTTCTATTACGAAGAAACAAATTAAAAAGAAGAAGAAGAATGAGGTAGGATAATAGGGAAAAATACCTGGAGAATGATGGGAGAAACTGTCCAATCATCGAACCCTAAAGCGGCTCTGTCAAGGCTTCTAATGGTCTCTGCCAGCACAACACCGCCAATGCAACCCATATCCTCCATTTGCCAAACCATGGGACAAAGCCGCAAGTCTCCAAAACCTGGGTCCCGGTTGAATAAGAAACCAGCCAATAAGCAGAAAATCAGGGCCCGCATCCTCAGCCTCATCTGGTCAGGGTCGTCCAAGCAAGTCTCTGAAAATTCATCAATCAGGGGCAGCAGAATCGCCTTCTGATCATCCACAATCATAGCCCTAGCCTGTGGCCGGCTAAACCGAAACAAGTCCTCAAATGACTTAACATACCCAACTTTCACCTCGTGCCTAACCAAGGGAGCATTGGGATCACACCCTATGATAGCACAGAACTCCTCAAAAAGAGGGCACATCTCCTCCATCATAGCCCCAAACCGAAAAACGTGGGCTTCCGGGTCCCAAAGTCTAATACAGGCCCGTAAAAATCCCAATCAACTACTACACCCCGAAGAGTAATGACAGGAGAAAGACCGTACCTCCCCAAATTGATCTTTTCGACTTTGGAGAGACTCCTAGTCCAGCTGTGCATGCTATGGTTCATCTTTAAAAGAAAAAAAAGAGAGAAAAGGAGAATGAGAGAAGAAAAAGCTGAAAAGTGCCTTTTGGCTCGATTTTCGAGAAAAGATGAGGAATAAAAAATATATATATATATTTTTTCCATAAAATGGGCTGAAACAAAATCCTATTTTCTTTCAAATTTGATAATCATGCATACATGTTTTCAGTACTAACCAAGTGCAGGTACAGTCAAAGTTCAGTACCGAAATACAGGCAAAAAAAAAATTCACATTTTGGCCCCTGAGGCCCAAAATTCACATTTTGGCCCCTAAGGCCCAAAAGTTCACGTCTAGGCCCCTAAGGCCCAAAATTCACATTTTGGCCCCTAAGGCCCAAAAATTCTCAATTTGGCCCCTAAGGCCCAAAAATTCACATTTTGGCCCCTAAGGCCCAAAAATTCAGATTTTGGCCCCTAAAGCCCAAAAGTTCACATTTTGGCCCCTGAGGCCCAAAATTCACATTTTGGCCCCTCAGGCCTAAAAATTCTCAATTTGGCCCCTAAGGCCCAAAAATTCACATTTTGGCCCCTAAAGCCCAAAAGTTCACATTTTGGCCCCTGAGGCCCAAAATTCACATTTTGGCCCCTGAGGCCCAAAAATTCCCAATTTGGCTCCTAAGGCCCAAAAATTCACATTTCGGCCCTTAAGGCCCAAAAGTTCACATCTGGGCCCCTAAGGCCCAAAAATTCACATTTTGGCCCCGAAGGCCCAAATTTCACATTTTGGCCCCTAAGGTCCAAAAGTTCACGTCTGGGCCCCTAAGGCCCAAAATTCACATTTTGGCCCCTAAGGCCCAAAAATTCCCAATTTGGCCTCTAAGACCCAAAAATTCACATTTTGGCCCCTCAGGCCCAAAAATTCACATTTTGGCCCCTAAGGCCCAAAAACTCACATTCTGGGCCCCTTAGGCCCAAAAATTCACATTCTAGGCCCTAAGGCCCAAAAATTCCCAATCAAGAGGCTAAAAGGCGGGTCCTCTGGACGCGTCTGATTCTCGCCTACAAAATTTGGTTTTCAGACAACCACCGACGCCCATAAAACATTTTTTATGGTTGCCGGTGGGGGGCAACTGTGAATACCTAAATTTTGAGGCTCAAAAAGCCAGTTTTCCCGGCCGCAGCGGTGGCGGCCGCCCTTAAAGGCGGCGGTAGCCGCTCTCGCCGGCGGCGGCTGCCGCCGGCGACAGCGGCTGCAGTCGCCTGTGAATACCCATTTATTTTGAGGCTCGAAGAGCCAGCTTTCCCGGATTGCAAACAGTCCGGTCGGACCGGAGGTCATTCAAAAAGTTCACCGGAAGTGTGCCAATATGGTACTTGAAATGTTTGAAAAATTACGAGGATCACGGAACTGGTCTCGGAATATTTTTTGGAGGTCCGGAACTCCCGGAAAAGCCTCCGGAATGAAAAAAGGAAAAGGGCAAAAGGCACACGTGCCCGCCCGCGGGGGGGGGGCATGCCCGCCCAGGCCAGGCGGGCACGCCCGCCCAAGCTAGGCGGGCATGCCCGCCTAGCTTGGGCGGACACGCCCGCCCAGACCAGGCGGGCAGGGGCGCCCGAGATCACGTTTTTTCCTATAAAAAATGGCTCTGGGGCTCCGTTTTGAGACACTCAGTCTGTGTTAACGGACGTTCCTTCTCCCTACGCTCTTTGCGATTCTTTACTGCTTTCTTGCATTTTTTTAATTTTAGTTTTATTTTATTGTTGTGATACTTGGTCACTTAAAATTAAATCAAAATTAATTCCCTTAACGAGGAGCTTATCCTGGAGTTAAGAAGCGGTCGACGATTAAATCAGGTACATGAACTGAACTCTGCCTATTTAATTTTAGCACTTCATGCATGCTTCTTTTCTACCCCTAATAATTCTACAACTGCATAAATGCATCCATGCCATCATTAGGCAAACAAATTGCCTCAATTAAATGAATTTAGGCTAAATGCCCGATTAATTAATAATCGCAGTATTAAGGCCTAAATCCGACAATATTGGCTCAAAACACCTAGTTAATTAATAGCTATGGTGTAATCGCCTTTATTTCAAACAAATCCTGCTTAAGTCCAATTAATTAATAATTGTGGCTAAAAGCCCTTAATTGATCACGTTTTGGCAACAAGTTGCCTACAATTAAATCGATCTTTTGGCAAAATGCCTTAAAATTAATCAACTTATTTTGGCAAAAAGCCTTAAATCAATCATTTTGGCGACAATCGCCCAATCAACATCATTTTGGCAATTAAATTGCCTAAATCAATATTTTGGCTTTAAAGCTTTCAAATAATCACTTTTGGCGACAATCGCCTAAATCAACATTTTTTGGCAACAATTGCCTAAATCAATCTTTTTGGCTAAAAGCCTTAAAATCAACACTTTTGGCAACAAATGCCTAATCAAATCAATCAATTCTTTGGCAAAATGCCTAAACAACATGCACAAAGCATACACACACTCATGCATAAAGCATCCTCATTCAAAGCCCTCTAAAAGAGGCCTATCGAACTACGTTGACTTTGATCTTCCATTCAAACGGAAGTACGTAGGCACGTTCGGGATTTAACCCCGGGCGGCAAGTCGAAATCACATAAACATTTTTCATTGGTTCAATTACCTTGCAAAGCATTCATTCATTGGTTAGTTTATCAGCATGACATAGTCTCGGGATCCATCTCGGGTTTGCAAACCATGCCTTAAACATTGGGATAATTAGCCTAGACTTAGGTTAATTAAAATTGGAGTCACTTAGGGTTTTTCCTAGTTTACCCTAAAATAATTAAACAAGGTGGCGACTCATACATTCACGTGCATTTCTTCCTTTAGTCATATGCGTTCATATGCATTGATATTCGGGGTAGGGGTTCACAAGTACCACGTGCAATGTGTAAGGCCTAGCAGGTAAACTCGGGTATGGCGGAAGCTAACCTGGATAAAGCGGGTGATGGCATACCAGGAAATGTACCACAGTACCTCATTTGGACCCAACTCAATCAACCATGAGGTCCATGCATCAGTAGATGGATGAGTGATCAGGATCCTCCGCATACGATACTGAGAGGGGTTATAAGGCAAGAAGGTAGGAGCAGCAACCACTTGGAGGTGGTCCTTTAACCAAACCTGAGAATAGATCCTTTCTATTACGAAGGAATGAACCAAAAGAAAAAAGAGACGATAAGGAAAAGGAGAAGGGAAAATACCTGGAGAATGATCGGAGAGACAGTCCAATTGTCAAAACCCAAGGCGGCCCTGTCAAGACTTCGGATAGTCTCGGCTAGCACAATACCGCCGATGCAGCCCATGTCCTCCATCTGACGAATTATCGAGCAGAATCATAAATCTCCAAAACCTAGGTCCTTATTAAACAAGAAACCCGCCAATAAGCAGAAAACAAAAGCCCGCATCCTCAGCCTCATTCGGTCTGGGTCATCTGGTCGAGTCTCTGAAAATTCATCAATCAGTGGCAGCAGAATTGCCTTCTGGTCATCCACAACCATGGCCCTAGCTTGTGGCCGGCTGAACTGGAATAGATTTTCAAACGACCACATATACCCAATTCTGACCTCATGTCTAACTAAAGGGGCATTGGGATCGCATCCTATAATCTTGCAGAATTCCTCAAAGAGAGGACACATTTCCTCCATCATGGCACCGAATCGAAAAACATGGGCCTCCTGGTCCCAAAATCTGATACAGGCCTGTAAAAAACCCCAGTCTATAACCACTCCCCTAAGGGTAGCAATAGGAGATAGACCGTACCTCCCCAAATTGATCTTTTCTACCTTGGAGAGACTTTTAGTCCAATTGTGCATGCTTTGGTTACAAAAGGGATTCATTTTTTGAAAAAAGATCAGAAATTGAAAAAATTGAAAATTGAAATTGAAAAAAAATTGAGAAAAAATCTCGTTTTTTTTTACAAATCAAAGTGGATAATCATGCATACATATAAAATTTTCAGTACTAACCAAGTGCAGGTACAATCAAAGCACAGTACAGAAATACAGGCAAGGAAAATAGCCAAAAGGCGGGTCTTCTGGACACGTCCGTTTTTCGCCTTCAAAATTTATTTTTTCAGACAACCACCGACTCCCATAAATCATTTTTATGGTTGCCAGTGGGGGGCAACTATGAATACTCAAATTTTGAGGCTCAAAAAGCCTGTTTTCCCGGACTGCAAATAGTCCGGCCGGACCGGAAGCCATTCGAAAAGTTCACCGAAAGTATGCCAATATGGTACTTGAAACGTCCGAAAAATTACGAGGATCACGGAATTGGTCCTGGAATATTCTTTGGAGGTACGGAACTCCCGAAAAAGCCTTCGGAAAGAAAAACTAGAAAGTGGACAGGTCCACGGCGGCAACAGCCGCCGTCCACGGCTGCGGCAACCGCCGGCCACGGCGGCGGCGCCCGCCCTCCAGCCTGGTTTTTTCCTATAAATACAGCCCCGAATCGACAGTTTTACACACTCAGTCTGTGTTGACGGACGCTCTCTTCTCTCCTACACTCCTTGCGGTTCTTTTACTGCTTTTCTGCATTTAGTGTAGGCTTTATTCCTCTGTTGTTGTGATATTTGGTCACTTAATTGAATTAATTTTAATTAATATTCCCGAAACGAGGAGCTTAATCTGGAATTTTCAAGCTGAAGCTAAGAAGCGGCCGCCGATTAACTCAGGTAATAACGAAACTCTGCCCATTTAATTTCAGCATTGTGTGCATATTCTCTTCTACTCCA
>NC_143157.1:13324925-13417023 GCF_041381405.1 Jatropha curcas | reverse complement strand
ATTAATTTTAATTAATATTCCCCGAAACAGAGGAGCTTAATCTGGAATTTTCAAGCTGAAGCTAAGAAGAAGCGGCCGCCGATTAACTCAGGTAAAACGAACTCTGCCCATTTAATTTCAGCATTGTGTGCATATTCTCTTCTACTCCAAACTCTATAACTGCATTCACACCATCATTATTTTGGCAGTAAACTGCCTTAATAAATAAGTTTAGGCTAAAATGCCCAGTTAATCAATAATCGTGGCATTAATGCTAAAACTCTAAACATATTGGCTAAAGTGCCTATTAATTAATAACTACGGTGTATTGCCTTTATTTCGAACAGTTCGGCTAAAAGTCCAATTAATCAATAATTATGGCTAAAAGCCTTAATCAATCACGTTTTTGGCAACAAATTGCCTACAGTTTAATCAAATCCCGTTTTGGCAACAAATTGCCTACGGTTTTAATCAATCGCTTTTGGCAACGAATTGCCTATAATTCAAATAACCACTTTTTGGCGACAATCGCCCAATATCACCTTTTCTTTGGCAATAATTGCCTAAATTACATATCATCTTTTGGCATGAATGCCTTAATCATTTTGGCGACAAATCGCCCAACAAAACCCCTTTTGGCACAAATGCCCTTAATCATTTTGGCGACAAATTGCCTAACCAATCTTTGGCAACAAATTGCCTAATCAATATCAACTTTTGGCACAAATGCCTTAATCATTTTGGCGACAAATCGCCCGACAAAACCATTTTTTGGCGATAAATAGCCCAAACATCAATTTTTGGCAACAAATTGCCCAATCAAGCACCTGTTGGCAGCAAATGCCCAAAATAGAAAATCAATCAATCTTTGGAAAAAAGCCGAAAAAAAAATGCACGAAGCATACACACACTCATGCATGAAGCATACCCCTTCAAGATGCCTTTGAATAGGCTTTATCGAACTACGTCGACTTTGATCTCTCATTCAACGAGAGTACGTAGGCACATTCGGGATTTAACCCCGAGCGGCAAGTTGAAATCACCAAAACACTTTACTGGTCCAATTGCATCAAATTACCTTGCAAAGCATTTACACTTAGGTTAGTTAATCAGCATGACATAGTCTCGGGATCCACCTCGGGTTCGTAGATTGTGCCTTAAACTTTGGGATAATTAACCTAGACTTAGGTTAATTAAAATTGGAGTCATTTAGGGTTCTTTCTTAGTTTTCCCTTATAAAAATAAACTAGGTGGCGACTGCATAAAACACACATGTGAGCATACCTCGTTCTAGCACAATTTTGCCTTCGGGGAGGGTTCACACCAACATGTCTTGAGTTGGCTACCCATTCTATTCTTCTTGTTTTTTTCCTTTTTCTTTTGCTTTTTGTATTTTGGACTTAATCTAGGGAATATTTTGTAAAGAATGATTATTATTTTTATATACATGAAGGCAAAAAGCCAATTTCTTTACATGTTTCTAAATGGTATTGGTGCACTTGTGCTTTATAGCTGATAACTGCATTATTTATTCAATCTGAGAATTGAAAAGCAGTAAACAACACTTTTTCCAACTATGTGCTAACTAGTGGTGTGCGCCACTATATTGTGGCTTGCATCACGCGTAGTGGCGTGCACCACTAATGCTGCAGTGGTAGCTAGCTATCAATTTGTCCTCTCATTTCTTGCTATAAAAGCCCATAATACACCTACAAACTTCAAAAGCTCTTTTCTCTCATTCTAGATGAAGCTTTCACTCAAAAACTTCCCCAAACTCTTCATTTCTCCTTTATTTTCCATAGATCGATCCTTGGCACCTACTTTCGAAGCATTGTTCTGCAGTTTTAGCCATGAGGATTAGGATTTACTTTCATCATTCAAACTCAACGGGATAATCTACTATCGGAACATTCGGGTTCAACTTGGGTTGTTGCAATGGTTGATCAACCACTTTGATCCTTCAGACAACTTATTTCACCACAACGACTTCGAGATCTATTCATTTTTCAAAGATTCAGCATTATTTCTTAGAGAATGCCCGTGGTAGAAGAAGTTCCTACGGTGCCCCTGCTGGATATAGATCCTGCTTCACTGATTCTGACTGTTTTCTATTTTTCGGCTTATGAGATCCCGTCTTATGACTCTAGAGCTGATGTCATGCCCCTGCGACCGCTTGTAGATCATGCATTGAGTATGGACTGCACTAGCCCGTATTAGCCTTCACTTGTCTGTTTTACATTCTTAGTCAGTGCTTGCTACTCAGTGGCATTGATGGCTATGGGAGCCTTAGACTACTGCCCATAGTTGAGCAGATGGCTTGGTGTCGCATGCCTTTTCCACTTATTCTGGCTGTAACATTTATTTGGCTGGGAGAGCATGCTCGGGACCCTTACTTTTGCTCTTAATTTTGCTTAAGCCATCCTTTACGGGCTTTCAACTTAATGAGCTTTTTCTTTTTTTTATTTATTTTCTCTTTTTTTTCCTCTTAATGCTCTAATTTTTGCTTAAGCCGCACTTACGGGTTTTCGACTTAACAAGCTCTCTATCCACTCATTTCATTTTTTAATGCATTTGCAGTTATAGGCTTCTGAGAAGCTTCAGGTGATGGATCTGCCATTGGACCATTTGATGTTCGATTATAGGCCGCCAATCTATTTCCAACGTCAACGTCGTTTGACTGGCGAGACTATTGAAGATTGGACTGCTATCTTTCAGGATCTCACCTCCAAGGGAGTTAGATGGACTTGCCCCTAGTGGTACACAGAGCAAGTCACAATTTCTTTACACATGCTCTGTGTGCCCTTGTGTGGCTTGACCATAGCAGTGGCTTATTATCCCAACCGAGTAGCTAGGTAGTACAATCGTCATCAGGCTGTCTCTGATTACACACAGTTCAAGGGTGGCCTTATTATACAACGATTTCTATCTCACTTCATTTCCACCTGTCGTAGTCGCACGACTATACCCATTTCTGATGTGGCCGATACCTCTTCTTTAGGTTTGTACTGCTCTTGGTTGCAAGCTTGTTCTGAAGTCACTGCTGATTTAGAGTCATTGACTACTAGATTCCTGTTAGGACCTATCATGTAGATGTTCCTATCCTGCTTTCTAATGAAATGTACTAGACGATTACTAATAGTGCAATTATGAGTGTATGCACTTATTATGAAATGAAATGTCTGTTTGCTTGAAAATGTTTAATATATTTCCTACTACTCTATTTCATCAAAGTAAACTCACAATATTTGCAAATTAACATAAACTTAGCATAACAAGCTTTAAAGTTAAGAACACAAAAGGTAATTTATTAATTGGGCTTTGCCATAAACGTTTCAAGCTATACATAAAATTTCCTTAGCCTATCCAAATTGACTGGTTTAGTGAATTCATTGCCTTCCATGTCTGATAGCTTCACTGCACCTTTGGAAAACATTCTCTTGATTAGAAATGGACTTTCCCGGTTAGGCCTGAACTTCCCCCTTGGATCATGAATGTTCGGCCGCATCTGTTTCAGAACCAAATTCCTTGCTCTTAGCAGCTTCGGATGAACTCTTTTATTGAAGTGCTTAGCTATCCTTCTTTTATACAACTGATCCATGAATCGAGCATTAAGCCTCTTTCCATCCAGAAGTGCTAATTCTTGGTAGTGATTTTCTGTCCACTGACATTCTAGAATCTTGGATTCCACCATTATGTGCAAGGACTGCACTTCTATTTCTGTTGATAACACAGCTTCCATTCCATAGACTAAAGAATAAGGAGTTACCCCGTTCGCAGATCTGGCTGTGGTCCTATAACCCCACAAAGCATACTACAGCTTGCTTGCCCAATCATGATGATTTTCTGCCATTTTCTCAGTATCTTCTTAATGTTTTTGTTTGCAGCTTCCACTCCCCCATTAGCTTGTGGTTGATACAGTGAAGACTTATGGTGTTCAATTCCATGTCTCTCTAAAAAAGTGTTTTCACTTCTGATTGGAACTGAACTCCACTATCTGTCACTATATGATGGGGAACTTCATATCTACAGTTCAAGTTCTTTTCAATGAATTTGGCCATCTGCTTAGCGCCAATGTTCTTATAAGATTCTGCTTCGACCCATCTTGAGAAATAGTCCACTGCCACCACAATGAATTCATGTCCATTAGAAGTAGGTGGTGAGATTTTGCCAATGATATCCATTCCCCAAGCTATAAATGGTCATGGGGAAATAGAAGGATGTAATTGTCCTCCACTGGATGTGCTGCTAAAAAGTCTGCAATTGCTCGTCCTTTAATGGTTTTCTTCATAGCATATTCAATGTCAAATTTTGATAACAAGATTAGTGATCTTGCTAGCTTCCCCACTAGTGCTGCTGTTCCATACAAATAACTGATCAGACCTATCCTTGATACCGCTATTACCTTATAAGACTGAAAGTAGTGTCGAAGCTTTCTGGTTGCCCAAACCATTGCTAAGCAAGTTCTTCAATCAAGTTATATTTCTGTTCATTTGGAAGAAGCTTTTTGCTCAAATAATAAACTGCCTTGTCAATACCTGCTTAATATATGCTAGCATTGCTCCAGTTCCAGCATCTTCCACTGTCAAGTATAGAATTAAGGGTTTCCCTGGCTTTAGTGGGTGCAAAACCAGGGCACTTGACAAATATTTCTTGATTTTGTCAAAAGCTATATGGTAGTGATCATTCCACTTTACTGGTTGATCTTTCTTAACAGCTTGAAGATTGGATCATATACAATAGACAACTTCGATATGAACCTACTGATATACTGAATCTTTCCTAGAAAGCTTCTCACCTGCTTTTCTATCTTGGTCGGCTCTATTTCTTGGATTTCCTTGATCTTGTCTGGACCGATCTCTATTCATTTCGATCCTACTATGAACCCTAGCACTTATCCGGATGTTACCCCAAATACACAATTCTTCAGGTTCAACCGTATCTTGTATTTAATTACTCTATCCATGAACTTCTCCAGGGCTGCTGGATGCTCTTCTGGTGTCTTAGTCATGACAATCATATCATTAATATAAACTTTTAGCTCCTTGTGTATCATGTCATGAAATAATGTAGTAGCCATCCTTTGGTAAGTAGCCGCAGCATTCTTTAAGGCAAACGGCATCACCTGATAGTAAAAAGTTCCAAACTCTGTCATAAATACTATTTTGACCTTATCTAGTAATGCCATGAGAATCTGGTTATACCCTGCAAACCTATCTATAATGGAGTGGCATCCCATCATTGTCGCACTGCCAATCAGGATATCAATATGAGGGAAAGGAAAATCATCCTTTGGCAATGCTTTTTTCAGATCCCTATAATCCACACACAATCTGACCCTTCCATCTTTCTTAGGAACTGGGACTATATTCGAAAACCATTCTGGATAGTGAACTGCTTCTAGAAATCCTGCATCTATCTACTTGGTCACTTCCTTTTTAATCTTCTCGGCCCATTCTTGTCTTAACCTTTTTCTCTTCTGTTTCACTAGCTTGGCTCCAAGATATAGAGAAATTGTATGCTCAGCTATAGATCTGTCTATCCCTGGCATGTCTTCATGACTCGATATGAAGGCTTCCTGTTTGTCCATGAGTAGACTTTGAAATTTTGTGTTTAACTCTGGCATTAGGTTTGGCCCAATTAATAAAATTCGTGGATTATCCTTTGTACCAATATTAAATTCAAGCATGCATGATGAGTTAATGTCAAATATGCACATGTGCTTATCTACTTGATGAGTGGAACCATCAGGAAAGACATCAAACAAGTAAGCAAAATTAAAGTTCATTTCATTGAATAGCATGGACAGTTCATTACAATCAGACTCATCTTTAACAGAAATAATTACATCAGAAGAGGCTTCATCTTCTTCAAAGCTTTCCTCGATACAGGCTCGAATTACTTTCAATACTTGATCTATAGGGTCTTCTTCTTCCTTATCGACACTTGCCTTCTCTTTATTGCCTTCTTCTCCTCTCCCTTGGGCAGCTTGTCCCTCCTTCTCTTCTTCTTTTTTCTCTTCCTCCTCGCCACTTGTGGCCCCTCAACCCTTTCTTTCTCGGGTTCTTTCTCTTCTTCTTTCTTCTCTTCAAACTTAGACTCTTTGCGTTCAACCCCCAAGATATCAATTACATCTACAAAGATTTTCAGACTTGGGTATGTTTTCTCGTTGAGCTCAAATGGCTCTATTGGCAAACATGGAGAGGAATAATCGCTCGAACGGATGAATGTCCATCCATGTCCAACTAGCCATACGTACTCTGCAATGTACTCCCAATTTTATACCCTAGGCTTAAGTGGTTTCTTTGAGTGTGGATTTCAGGTAGCTCTATGATGCCTTGTTGATTCTTTCCAAGCCCTTTTCCTTCTTCATAATTCATCTTATTCATGATGTTGGAGACAGTGGGCCCTATGTCAGTGCTTAGTACACCAATCTAAAAACTGGTCCATAGGAGGATAACCTACTTGTCAACATTTAGTGTGGCTACACTCCTTTCACTGGCGGCAAGAATGGTGATAACTTCACCATTAAAAGGAAATTTTATCTTTTGGTGTAGTGTTGATGGTACTCCTCCCAATGAATGGCACCATAGGCGCCCCAATAATCTGGCAAATGTAGGGGGAATGTCAATAATAATAAACTCTGTCTCTTTTTCTATCGGCCCCACCTTAACCACTGTTTTGAAAATGCCCTCCATCTATCGCTTAGAATCATCATAGGCTCTAATAACAACATCAGAAGCTTCCAAATTGGACAATTCCATCTTGAACTTGGAAAGCAGCTTCAACGGACACACATTCAGAGCTGACCCGTCACCAATCATCATGTTACCGGTAATCCTTCCTCTAACCTCAGCCTTTATAAACAGAGCTTTGTTGTGATTCCTTCCTTTGAGAAGAAGCTCATCATCAGAAAAGGTGTTTGTAAGGGGATTATACTGGACTAACCCCACAAAATTAGCTATTAAGATGGATGATGAAACAGGAATCTCAACAATTGCTTTCAACCGAGCTTCACGATGTTTCTTTGAAGAGACGAGCAAGTCCCACATGCTTACATTCGCACGGGTTCTTTTCAGCTGTTTTACTAAAGCATCGTCTTCAGTCACTATCTTGGGCACATCCAATGAGCTTGTCTTATCATTTTCCTCTCTAGGCTTGATCATATCCGATTAATATATCTGACCACTATGAGTCATATGGTTCACAACTCTTGCTTCCTCTTCTTCCTCGCTATTGCACACATCCAGAGTAATGGGATTCACAACTATCTCATCATCACTTTTTACCCACACTTCCTCGCTTTGATTCATCCACTCTTCATCACTATCCCACACATTCAAGACCATTACATAAATTTGCTCCAATAGTATCTCCCTCTCTCTTTCATCCTCGAATTCAGCCATTACCTCATCGGGAGTCTTTCGAGATTCGACCATATACAAATTCTTAGGAGGCCGTACGTTACAGAAGTTAGGAAGTGGATTAGACCTCGTGCTCGGCCTTGAATTTTTTGGGTCAATTACCTTGCCATCATCTATTAAGTTCTGAAGCTCGTGCGTCAATCGAAGGCAATTGTCAATGGTGTGACCCTTGCTTTAGTGGAAGTGGTAGTATGCACTTTGATAAAAAATCCTCAGCAAAGGTGTTGGTCGAGTGGTCATAACAGACCCGCTGATTTTACTTCTTCAAACACTCTAGAGAGAGGAGTGCTGAAATTGGAACACATTCTTAGTGTCACATTAGTATCTCTTAGATCTAGAGCGGCAGTTGTTGTGTTCCTGTTGGTACTTGGTGTTGGCTCAAGGGTCAATTTTATCTTGAGATTTTGATGATTATGCAAAATAAATAAATTTAATATTTTTGCTCGTGCCAATATTATTTTACGCAGATTTATTTATTTTTAAATATGAAAATTGATAAAGAAGGCAAGCTCCTATAAATCCAAGATTAATTGAAGACCATGAAGACTTTTGAATATTTTAGTGGTTAAGTTTCTTAGGATTTATTGTAGGATAGAGTGAATATTCTTTTATAAGCACAAAAATATTTCTTCTCTCTCTCAAAAATGATTTTCGAAAATTACCTTAAATAATAAAAGTCAAATCATGATCTTTTTTATTTACTTTCCTAAAAGAAAAAGATTTTGTCGTAAATATTTTTGGAAACAAAATATTTGAAAAAGATTTCTATATCTTTTTATTTTCGGAAATTGTTCTATAAAGAAAGTCCAAAATCTTGCTTTTATTCGCTTACCTTAAAAGAAAAGATTTTAACTAAAAACATTTTTGGCAACAAGATCTCCATATCTTTTAGTTTTGGAAAGTCAAAATTCTTCTTTAAAGGCTAAAGATTACACTTTCTAAAATGAGATCTTCATCCCTTTATAAAAGGTGTCTTCCTCTTGTGAAGACATGGGTAATTCATTTTACAAGAGTAAGATTTAATTGCTTCAACATTTTATCTCTCAAAGCTCTCTCTAAATCCCCTTATTTCTTTTCGTCTTATTACTTCAAGAAAAATTTTTAAGAAAAAAGAAAATTCTATAACAATTTCTTTTGAAAAGCAGTTCTATTCTTTAAATCAATTTTCTAATCTTGATTTCTGTTTTCTGTGCTTATATTTGCATTTCTCTCTGTCTATATAGATTCTGTAATCTATTGTAGACATGCTTTCTATTTGAAAAACTCTCTGTTCTGTAATGTCTTGATTTGAGTTTCTGTTCTCTACAAAAATAGAAAAGGTTGAGGTTGACTAGAACCTTTGGAAAATCTAGTGGGACAAAGGGTAGATCTAGGTGTTGATCTATTGCCTTGTGTGAATACTCAAATTTTGACCTTGCTACAGTAAATTTGACTTTTCTACAGTGTCAATGCCGGACTGCAAACAGTCCGGCCAGACCGAAGGCCATTTTGGACATTTACTAGAAATATGTCAATATGGTACTTGAAACGTCCGAAATTTCACGAGGATCGCAGAACCGATCCCGAAATATTTTTCGGAGGTCCGGAACTCCCAAAAAAGCTCCCGAAGCGAGACAAGGTGGCCACCACCGGACACGACGGCGCCGGCCGCCGGACACGACGGCGCCGGCCGCCGGTCACGGCGGCAGCAGCCGCCCAGCCTCGGCGGCAGTTGCCGCCCCACCGCCTGGGCGGCAGCAGCCGCCCTGTCAGGCGGCACCTGCCGCCCAGCCTCGGCGGCACCTGCCGCCCCACCGCCTGGGCGGCAGCTGCCGCCCAGCCTCGGCGGCACCTGCCGCCCCACCGCCTGGGCGGCAGCTGCCGCCCAGCATGGGCGGCACCTGCCGCCAGCCACCTGCCGCCCGCCGCAGCGGCAGCTGCCGCCCTAGGCCCGTTTTTGGCCTATAAATAGCCACTTACCTCTTCATTTTTGGGCACCCCGGTCTGTGTTGACGGACGAATCCTTCTCCCTCTCACGCTCCTTGCGTTTTCTTTACCGCTTTTTGCATTTAATTTAATTTTTATTGCATTTTTATTGTGATATTTGGACATTAAAAATTAAACAAATTAAAATTAATTAATATTTCCTAAGCGAGGAGCCTAATCCGGAGTTAAGAAGCGGTCGTCGATTAAATCAGGTATGTAAACAAAACTCTGCCTATTTAATTTTAGCACTTCATGCATATTTCTCTTCTACTCTTAATAATTCTACAATTGCATAAATGCATCCACGTCATTATTTTTGGTAAATAAACTGCCTTAATTAATTTGATTAAGCTTAAATGCCCGGTTAATCAATAATCGTGGTATTAAAGTTTAAATCCGACAATATTGGCTAAAAGAGCCTAGTTAATTAATAACTACGGTTCAATTGCCTTATTTCGAACAAATTCGGCTTAAGTCCAATTAATCAATAATTGTGGCTAAAAGCCTTAATCAATCACGTTTCGACAATAAATTGTGATTAAGCTCGAACGCCCGATTAATCGATAATCGTGGCATTAAAGCCTAAATCGCACATTTTTGGCAAACTAATTGCCTAAAACAACACATTTTGGCCAAAGGCCTTAAAATCAACCATTTTGGCGACAATCGCCTAAATCGCACATTTTTGGCAAATTAATTGCCTAAAACAACACATTTTGGTCAAAGGCCTTAAAATCAACCATTTTGGCGACAATCGCCTAAATCGCACATTTTTGGCAAACTAATTGCCTAAAACAACACATTTTGGCCAAAGGCCTTAAAAGCAACCATTTTGGCGACAATCGCTTAAATCGCACATTTTGGCAACAATTGCCTAAATCAAATCATTTTGGCTAAAAGTCATTAAAATCAACATTTTTGGCAACATGCCTAAAAATCAATCAATCTTTGGCGAAATGCCTAAACACTCATGCACAAAGCATACACAAAATCATGCACAAAGCATACACACAAAATGCACAAAGCATACACACACTCATGCACAAAGCATACACACAAAATGCACAAAGCATACACAAAATCATGCACAAAGCATACACACAAAATGCACAAAGCATACACACACTCATGCACAAAGCATACACACTCATGCACAAAGCATACAAAATCATGCACTAAGCATACACACACCCATGCATTAAGCATATCATTCAAAGCCCTCTAAAAGAGGCCTATCGAACTACGTTGACTTTGATCTTCCATTCAAACGGAAGTACGTAGGCACGTTCGGGATTTCACCCCGGGTGGCAAGTCAAAATCACTCAAACATTTCATTAATCCATCATTTACCTTGCAAAGCATTCATTCATCGGTTAGTTTATCGGCATGACATAGTCTCGGGATCCATCTCGGGTTCGTAGATTGTGCCTTAATCATTGGGATAATTAATCTAGTAACTAGGTTAATTAAAAATGGAGTCACTTAGGGTTTTTTCCTAGTTTACCCTTAAATAATTAAACAAGGTGGCGACTCACACACATCACGTGTATTTCTTCTCATTCATCATATGCATCACATGCTTATGACATTTGGGGAAAGCGGTTCACAGTTTGGCGACTCTGCTGGGGATTTATGTAATCATTTTGCATAAAGCGGACTACGATTGTTGTGTAAACTAACCCGCCCTTCTTTAGGGTATTATTTTACAATGCTTTGTTTTGCAGATATGAATCAAGTGTTCTTTCCTTAAGAATACTTGATATGGAAATCCGGACTTAAAAAATGTGATTAAGACATTAAAACTTGTTGATTTATTTGCACGATTGAGAATCCTTTTCTCCATTGCATAAAAAATGAACTTCAAATGAATTTCTTCTCCTTCTGTTCAAACTTCTGAGTCTGGATAGCAAGTAGCGCTGATCGGCAGGTCTCTTTGATTATGTCGACGGACAGCCAAAGCGTCCTCCTTGTTGCCGCAAACCATCCCTAATCCTTTTGGGAATGGCCCATGGGCATGCGTACCGTTGGACCCACGCGAAACTCTTTGTTTCACATGTGGTTAGGTATATCCATACTCAAGGTTCAAGGGTCCCTTAATAAGCCGATTCTCTATTTGTGTCATAGCCTATAGAACCTATCCTTTAGGACTATATGCACCCAATGGTACGAATCATCTCATTAAAATAAATTATGACGTGTTGTTGTGCGCATTCATGACATACCATAAGCATTAAAAAAAAAAAAGAGAGAAGAGAGTGGAGGGACACAAAAATATCCTTCTGTTTGTCAGTCATGCACAGTTGGACAAAGAGTCCGTCTACCTCATATCAGTTACTCTGACACACAATACCGCCCACTATACCCTAATGCGATTACCCTTACACTTACAGGTACCCCCTGTGCAAGCGACCACAATAATACCAGACACACCTACTGTGCTATCACCGACCTCACCAATCTCAACTGCACCAATGGCATCACTTTCTGACATCAAAAACCTTATAGAACAACTCGAGGCCAGAATGGAGGCCAGAATGAATGAGGCATTGGCTGCCCAAAGGATTGCCCTGATAGCTGAATTGGGTAATGGTAATGGAAGTGGGGCTTCCGGTGAGGGAAGTGGACCTGCTGCTTCCAATCAAGGACCTGCCGCAGAACCGACAAATCCTACCCTTAACCTGGATGACATGTCTACTTCTGAGCCAGAAGCTCAGAAAATGAGAAAAAAACTGGACACCACCAAACAGAAAAACAATGAACCTTTTCCCTCGTTCCTTACGAGGAAAAGGACCAAGGTCGCCCAAATGATCAATCGACCTTCAGAATAAGAACAGGTGGACATAATCTTAAAAAACTTGTTGCCTGTCTATCAACAACAGTTACAGACTCAATATCTACCATCATTCCAGTCGCTCATTGCCACTGCTACGAAGGTGGAGGATTTACTTCAAATGGGGCAACTAAAAGAAGAATCGGGGGCCTCAAAATACAAAAAACCTAGTCAAGTTAGCAAAGTCCACGAAGTGGCAAGCATTACTCCCACAAATCCTCTACGTGTGGGAAATATGAGAGCTGGCAGTCAGTCAAGAAGAACCTACACTGATCTCGGAATGCCAATCCTTTTGGTATTCCGAGAGGCTGTTAAAGCAAACTATATCAAACCTTTGGAAGCAAGACCACCACCCAACCCACTACCAAGGAATTACAAAGCCGATGAATATTGTGAGTATCATCAGGGATATGGGCACAAGACTGAAGCGTGTTGGACCCTCAAAAATCGCATCCAAGACCTAGTGGATAATGGTTCGATTATTCCACGAAGCAAACCAAACATTAGCACTAACCCTTTACCAAATCACGGGGTAAATGCTATTGTTTCTGACCAAGAATTGATCGATCCTTTCGAGCTATTCTTGGAAATGAATGAAATCTGTGTCCTAGATCTGAATGACCTATCTGAGGAGGTCGATGCTATAACCAGAAGCGGGAGACAGTATGAACCTTTAGTCTTGGACAAAATTCCAAATAATCCCTACCAAAGAATAGAGGAGAAGGAGGATCCGGTCCTATCACAATTAAAAAAGACACAAGCTAAGGTGTCAATCTGGGAACTTTTAGCATCATCTTTTCCTCATCGCCAAGCTCTTTGCAAGGCTTTGAGCCAACTTCAGACATCGGTAGAGGTTAGCCCTGAAGTGCTAGTGTCCACCCTCACTCAATCATCTAAAATACAAAGCATCGGGTTCTCTGATGATGACCTACCTAAGGAGGGAAGCAGTCACAACAACGCTCTTTATGTCACCATTCAGACTAGAGACAAAACTGTACCCATGGTTCTCATTGACAATGGGTCAGCATTGAACGTCTGCCCACTAAGGGTAGCCAGCTGTTTGGGGTTAGAAGAGACAGATTTCATTCCATCTGACCAGATAGTGAAAGCCTATGATAGTACCCGAAGGGAAGTATTGGGGGTTGCTATGCTAAAATTGACAGTCGGGCCAACTGTGATGGAAGTCCCATTCCAGGTGATTGATGTACCGACCAGCTTTAATCTACTTTTGGGTCGACCATGGATCCACCATGCCAAGGCAATACCCTCGTCCTTACACCAAAAAGTCAAGTTTCCTTATGAGGACAAGGTTATTACTATCCAGGGAGATGACTACAATCAGTTGAAAAAGCCGAAAGGCGAGCCTCTCTTTGAGGTCAACCCTGAGACTACCAACTTGCCCCTTTCGGGATTTCAATTTGACACTGTGCAGTTCATAGAAGGGAAGACTACAAACTCCCGAATTCTCTTTGATTTCGGGACGGTGCAGATAAATTGCATAGTTCCTTTAATGCTGAAGATGTCCTATCTGCCAGGAATGAATATGGCAAGGTCTGGAAAGACATACCCCGCATTGCAAGCCTGGGAATGTCCGGTTAATGAAGGGACTTTTGGGCTGGGTTATCAGCCTACTGATGAAGACCGTGCTGAGAAGACCAGAAGAGGAAAGAAGAAAAGCATCCAGATGCCATCACATTTTTTGACTTTGAATAGTCACTTTTGCAAATCGGGAGAGACGATTCCTTATCGTAGCTTCCAAGAACTGTTTTACTGCCCGGCTACTAAGAAGATGCTACCTGGGTTAGAAATATTCTCTGATGTCTGGGGTAACGAGCCTGAAATAGTGACTGAACTGGAAGTGGAAGACTTCATGCAGCCTAGTCTCTTTGATGAGGTTGCAGTCATTACAGGAAATGATGGGGACCAAGATTTACTGAGCCTGATCAAGCCAAATGAAGGACCTCTCACCAACTGGTACGCCGAGGAGGAGCGCACTGCTGATACACCCCCTCCCGAGTCGAACCTAGAGTCAAAAGTTGAAATCAAGTCCTGTATTGAGTCTGAGTCTGACCCCGAGTCTGAAACCGAGTCAGAGTCCAGTTCCAATCCTGAGTCGTCTGTGTCGGGTTTTGAAAATCCAAATTTCAAATTTGATGTAATCTTTGAAGACGATTCCGTCATAATCAATAAAGGTTTGCAGATTCTTGATTACCCCGCGTGTCTATCTTTCCAAGCATTTCCAAGAAAAAATAAAGAAAAAGAAATAAACGAAATAAAAAATGAAAAAGAAAAAATAATAATTGGCAAAGAAGAAAATGAATATACATACATTGCATTTGATTGTGCTAATAGGAAACAAGTCAGTGAATGCTTGAAGAAGTTCGCCGATTGCTTCATGTGGAAGGCAAGCGACATCACGGGAATTGACCCAGCAATAGCGGTACACAAAATCCCAGTATACCCCGAGGCTAAGCCAGTAAAACAGAAGCTAAGAAGGCTGAAGACAGAATGGTCTTTGAAGATCAAGGAAGAAGTGGCCAAGCAACTGGAAAACAAGTTCATAGAACCCGTTGCCTACCCGACATGGTTAGCAAACATCGTGCCAGTGCCGAAGAAAGATGGCAAAGTCAGAATGTGTGTGGACTATCGGGATTTGAATAAAGCATGTCCGAAAGACGACTTCCCCCTGCCGCATATTGACTTGTTGGTAGACCGAATGGCGGGACACGAGATGGTCTCCTTGACCGATCTTGCTGTCGGGTACAACCAGATAATGATGCATGTTCCAGACAAAGAGAAAACGGCATTCATCACGGAGTGGGGAACCTACTGCTACAGGGTCATGCCTTTTGGGCTCAAAAATGCCGGGGCAATCTATCAAAGAATGGCGACGACCATCTTCCATGACATGATTCACGAAGAAGTAGAAGTGTACGTGGACGATATGGTTGTTAAATCAAAAACAGCTGAAGAACATACAACAGCGCTTGAGAAGTTCTTCCTTAGACTTCGAAAGTACAATTTAAAACTCAACCCGGCAAAATGTCTGTTTGGAGCTACATCCGGAGTATTTCTGGGGCATATGATCAGTCGAAAGGGCATAGAAATTGATCCTTCAAAAGCCAAAGCCGTTATGGAAATACCAGCACCGAGGACGGAAAAGGAAGTTCGGGGTTTCCTAGGAAGGCTACAGTACATCAACCGGTTCATCAATCAATTGGCTAATACTTGTGGTCCGATCTTCAAATTGCTCAGGAAAGGAGTAGCCGTAAAATGGAATGAGGATTGTCAGAAAGCTTTCGACCAAGTCAAGCAATATCTGTTATCCCCACCAGTCTTACAGCCACCAAGAAAGCCTTTGCTGTTGTACCTATCAGTGACAGAAGAAGCGATGGGTGCAATGCTAGCTCAACAAGCAGAAGATACAAGGGTAGAAAATGCCGTGTATTACCTTAGCGAGAGGATGCTAGAATCTGAGCTAAAATACAATAAGATAGAGAAGTTGTGTTTTGCTCTGGTAAGGGCCTATACAAAACTGCAGCACTACCTCTCGTCTTACACCACCTACGTCTTTTCTGAATCGAACCCCTTGAAATTCCTTATGGAGAGGCCGGTTCTTGACTGTAAGATGGCAAAGTGGGTATCAGTACTTGCAGCTTATGACCTAAAGTTTGTACAACGGAAGGCCGTGAAAGGCAGTGCTTTAGCTGATCAATTAGCTGAATTACCGGTCGGAGACCAAATGCTGGAAGTGGAATTTCCTGATGAAGACTTGTTAAGCTTAGAAAGTGAAGTCTGGGAGATGTACTTCGATGGAGCTTCGAATTACCATGGAAATGGGGTTGGAGTTGTATTCAAAACTCCTTGTGGAGAATACATTCCAATCGCTGTCAAATTAGATTTCGACTGTACCAACAATGAAGCCGAGTATGAAGCTTGCATCAAGGGATTAGAAGTGGCCCTGGAGAAAGAAATACAAATCCTTAGGGTTTTTGGAGATTCCAATCTGATAGTCTCTCAAGCTCTAAGAAAATGGAAAATTAAAGAAGAGCGTTTGGTTCCTTACCTACAACGCTTGGATGAATTGGCTCAGCAATTTGATGGTTTATCCTTCCATTACTTGCCACGAGCCAAAAATCAGTTTGCAGATGCTCTAGCCACTCTAGCCTCCATGGTCAATGTAGAAGAGGATCGAATCATTCGACCCTTGATAGTGCGGCTACAGAAACAGCCAGCACATATCATGAATTTGGTCGACGACAAGCCCTGGTATTGGGATATACAGAATTATCTTCAGAACGAAGTTTACCCAGAGGGATCCACCAAAACTGATCAACGGACATTGAGACAACTAGCATCCGGATATTTCCTTACTGGGGGAATTCTGTACAAAAGAAGTTGGAATGGCCTGCACCTAAGGTGCGTTGATGAGGAAGAAGCTCAAACCATCATGGATTCCTTACATAACGGGGAGTCTGGCCCACACATGCATGGGATAGCCTTGGCTCGAAAAATTGTGAACCTGGATTATTACTGGTCAACCATGAATGCAGATTGCGTGAGGCACGCGCAGAAGTGCCACGAATGTCAAATTTTCGCTAAGCTGCAAAAGCAGCCTCCAGTCAATTTGAATCCTATCACCTCACCATGGCCTTTCGCAACTTGGGGCATAGATGTGATCGGAAAAATCCACCCGAAGGCTTCTAACGGTCATCAATTCATCCTGGTTGCTGTAGATTATTTCACTAAATGGATCGAAGCAGCCTCTTATTCGATTTTAAATGCCAAGAAGGCAGCACAGTTTGTTCGTACTAACATCCTGTGTCGGTACGGAACGCCTTTCGAGATCATCACAGATAATGGGTCTCACTTTCAGAGTGAATTTTCTAATTTGTTGAAAGAAACAAGAATTCAACATCATAAGTCCTCGCCCTATCGTCCACAAACAAACGGGGCTGTAGAAGCTGCAAATAAGACTATAAAAGTCATTTTGCAGAAGACAGTTAAAAAGCATAAAGCTTGGCATGAACAGTTACCGAATGCCCTATGGGGATATAGGACTTCAATTAGAACGCCCACTAGAGCAACTCCGTATTCTTTGATATATGGCATGGAAGCAGTGTTGCCTATTGAGCTGGAAGTTCAGTCGGCAAGGATTATCCAGGAAAGCCAGATCAGCGAAGCAGACTGGGCTAAGAATTATCACTTGCAACTCTTGAGTATGGACGAAAAGCGACTGCAAGCAATCCATCAAACTCAAGTCTACCAGCGAAGAATGGCACGACATTTTAATAAGAAGGTCAAAGACCGGAAGCTGGAAGAAGGTTGTTTGGTCCTGAAGGAGATTAGACAGCCAATCATAGACCCACGTGGGAAGTTCCGTCCTCATTGGGCTGGACCCTATGTATTGAAGAAAGTATTGTCCGGCGGAGCCGTCATCTTGACTGATTTAGATGGTTTGGAATTCACGAATCCATGTAATTTAGATCAGTTAAAAAGATATTTTGTGTAATAAGCATTGCATAATGCAAAATGAACTACATTAGACCTAATTCTCTTCGAAAAAAAAAAAGAAATTATGTATCGGAGATATGTAGGCAGCCCTCTTTGGGCGCGGTCTAAGCATTAATAAAAAAAAAAAATCACTTTATAATTTCATTCTTCTTTGCCAAATCAAAAAAAAAAAAAAAAAAAAAAAGAAAGAAGTAAAACAAATACTATATAAAAAAAAATAAAAAATAAAAAATAAAAAAAAAAACCCGCTAAGTTGAAAACCCGAAAGGGCGGCTTAGGCAAAAGTCGGGGCCCGCTAAGTTGAAAACCCGAAAAGGGCGGCTTAGGCAAAAATGGGTAGCTCGCTAAGTTGAAAACCCGAAGGGGCGGCTTAGGCAAAAATCAGAGCTTGAATAAATAAAGTTGGAAAATGCTTGGAAAGCTTAAAAGCCAAATGACATGCCCAATCGAAAGCAATAAAGTCAAACAGTCCAAAGTCAAGCAGAAAACTAAAGAGACCAAGAAAAATAAATAATAAAGTCCAAATCCAAAGGAACATACATCCAAAAATCCAATGCCAAAACACCAAAATCCACACCCAAAGTCCCAAGTAAAAGACAAAAGAGTTCAAACAAAGCCAAAACACCAAAAGTCCAAAAGCCTATTAGAGTCTAGGTACCCCGTCGCCTCCGTGGGGCAACGTCCTCCGAGTCATCCCCAGTTGCTGAACTCCCTCCAGCCTCGCCTGTCCTAGGAGCCAACATGATCTCCTCATCAGTCCTAATCCCATCACCAGCGTCAGCCTGAGTCCAACCCTCGAGTGCACTCAGCAATGCGTTCCTCTTTGGCTTTTCCACTGGCCAGACAACGGTCATGAACCAGGTCCGATATTCAGGAGAAGTATGAATACCAGCAGGATTAGGTAAGGGCCTAACCATGTGATGGTCTCTAACCCATGCCCTAAGAACGGCTCGGGTAACTCCCGGAGTGATGGCTGAATCAGCTAAAGAATCACCCATAATCGGAACAGTTTGATCTATCCCCATCTGCCTCAAAACGCGCGAAGCGCAGTACCAGGTATAATGTGTAAGGCCCAAAAGGTAAACCTGAGTATGACGAAAGCTAACCTGGATAAAGCGGATGATGTCATACCAGGGTACAAACCACTGCACCTCATTTGGACCCAATTCCATTAGCCATGAAGTCCATGCATCAGCAGACGGGTATGTGATCAGAATCCTCCGCATACGATACTGAGAAGGGTTGTAAGGCAAACGGGTAGGAGCAGCAACCACTTGAAGGTGGTCCTTCAACCAAACCTGGGTAATGGATCCTTTCTATTACAAAGGGATGAACAAAAAAAAAAAAAAAAAAAAAAAAAAAAAAAAAAAAGATGAGAGGAAAATACCTGGAGTATAATCGGGGAAACTGTCCAGTCCTCGAAGCCTAGAGCAGCTCTGTCAAGGCTCCTGATGGTTTCTGCCAGCACAATGCCACCAATGCAACTCATGTCCTCCATCTGTCGAATCATAGGGCAAAATCGCAGATCCCCGAAGCCTGGGTCCTTGTTAAACAAGAAACCAGATAATAAGCAAAATACAAAAGCCCGCATCCTCAGCCTCATCCGGTCTGGGTCATCTGAAAGAACCTCTGAAAATTCATCAATTAGGGGCAGCAGAATTGCCTTCTGGTCGTCAACAATCATCGCCCTAGCTTGTGGCCGGCTGAATTGAAATAAACTTTCAAATGACCGAACATATCCGACTTTGACCTCATGCCTGACTAGAGGGGCATTGGGATCACACCCGATAATAGCACAGAACTCCTCGAAAAGAGGACACATCTCCTCCATCATAGCTCCGAACCGAAAAACATGGGCCTCTGGATCCCAAAGTCGGATGCAGGCCCATAAAAAATTCCAGTCGATTACTACCCCCCTGAGAGTAACGATAGGAGAGAGACCATACCTCCCCAAATTGATCTTTTCAACTTTGGAGAGACTCCTAGTCCAGCTGTGCATGCTGTGATTGAAAGAAGGAGTCATTCTTTAAAAGCAACAAGAACAAAAGGAGAAGAGAGAAAAGAGAGAATGAGTGAAGAAGCAACCAACAAAACAAGTTTTTATAGAAAAATGCGCCGAATGAAGGCGGCAGCAGCCGCCGAACGAAGGCGGCAGCGGCCGCCAAATTGCCACCAAATAACGGCGGCAGCAGCCGCCGAATAATGGCGGCAACAGCCCCCACATAAAAAAAAATAAAAATAAAAATAAAAATAAAAATCACATTCGGCCGCAGAGGCCCGAAAAATCACAATTCAGGCCCCAGAGGCCCGAAATTTCACATTTAGGCCACAGAGGCCCGAAGAATCACAATCAGGCCCCAGTGGCCCGAAGACTCACAATCAGGCCCCAGAGGCCCGAACAATCACATTCAGGCCCCAAAGGCCCGAAAATTCACATTCAGGCCACAGAGGCCCGAAGAATCACATTCAGGCCAAGTGGCCCGAAGAATCACAATCAGGCCCCAGAGGCCCGAAAAATCACAATTCAGGCCCCAGAGGCCCGAAATTTCACAATTCAGGCCCCAGAGGCCCGAAATTTCACATTCAGGCCACAGAGGCCCGAAAAATCACAATCAGGCCCCAGAAGGCCGAAAAATCACAATTCAGGCCCCAGAGGCCCGAAATTTCACATTCAGGCCACAGAGGCCCGAAGAATCACAATCAGGCCCTAGTGGCCCGACGAATCACAATTCCGGCCCCAGAGGCCCGAAATTTCACATTCAGGCCACAGAGGCCCGAAAATTCACATTCAGGCCAAAGTGGCCCGAAGAATCACAATCAGGCCCCAGAGGCCCGAAAAATCACAATTCAGGCCCCAGAGGCCCGAAATTTCACATTCAGGCCACAGAGGCCCGAAGAATCACAATCAGGCCCCAAGTGGCCCGAAGAATCACATTCAGGCCAAAGTGGCCCGAAAAATCACAATTCAGGCCCAGAGGCCCGAAAAATCACATTCAGGCCACAGAGGCCCAAAAAATCACATTCAAGCCACAGAGGCCCGAAAAAATCACATTCAGGCCGCAGAGGCCCGAAAAATCACATTCGGCCGCAGAGGCCTGAAAACTCACAATTCGGCCTAAGGCCCGAAATTCAAAACTCGGCCTAGGGTCCGAAAATTCACAACTCAGCCCAAGGCCCCATAATCCCAATTTGGCCCAAGGTCCGAGTTTCGCGTTCAAAATTTGCTCCTTCAAACGGCCACTGTCTCTCATAAATCATTTTTATAATAGCCAGTGGGGGGCAACTGTGAATACTCAAATTTTGACCTTGCTACAGTAAATTTGACTTTTCTACAGTGTCAATGCCGGACTGCAAACAGTCCGGCCGGACCGAAGGCCATTTTGGACATTTACTAGAAATATGTCAATATGGTACTTGAAACGTCCGGAATTTCACGAGGATCGCAGAACCGGTCCCGGAATATTTTTCGAAGGTCCGGAACTCCCAAAAAAGCTCCCGAAGCGAGACAAGGTGGCCACCACCGGACACGACGGCGCCGGCCGCCGGTCACGGCGGCAGCAGCCGCTCAGCCTCGGCGGCAGCTGCCGCCCCACCGCCCAGCCTCGGCGGCACCTACCGCCCCACCGCCTGGGCGGCAGCTGCCGCCCTGTCAGGCGGCACCTGCCGCCCCACCGCCTGGGCGGCAACTGCCGCCCTGTCAGGCGGCACCTGCCGCCAGCCACCTGCCGCCCGCCGGCGCCGGCGGCAGCTGCAGCCCTAGGCCCGTTTTTGGCCTATAAATAGCCACTTACCTCTTCATTTTTGGGCACCCCGGTCTGTGTTGACGGACGAATCCTTCTCCCTCTCACGCTCCTTGCGTTTTCTTTACCGCTTTTTGCATTTAATTTAATTTTTATTGCATTTTTATTGTGATATTTGGACATTAAAAATTAAACAAATTAAAATTAATTAATATTTCCTAAGCGAGGAGCCTAATCCGGAGTTAAGAAGCGGTCGTCGATTAAATCAGGTATGTAAACAAAACTCTGCCTATTTAATTTTAGCACTTCAAGCATATTTCTCTTCTACTCTTAATAATTCTACAATTGCATAAATGCATCCACGTCATTATTTTTGGTAAATAAACTGCCTTAATTAATTTGATTAAGCTTAAATGCCCGGTTAATCAATAATCGTGGTATTAAAGTTTAAATCCGACAATATTGGCTAAAAGAGCCTAGTTAATTAATAACTACGGTTCAATTGCCTTATTTCGAACAAATTCGGCTTAAGTCCAATTAATCAATAATTGTGGCTAAAAGCCTTAATCAATCACGTTTCGACAATAAATTGTGATTAAACTCGAACGCCCGATTAATCGATAATCGTGGCATTAAAGCCTAAATCGCACATTTTTGGCAAACTAATTGCCTAAAACAACACATTTTGGCCAAAGGCCTTAAAATCAACTATTTTGGCGACAATCGCCTAAATCGCACATTTTTGGCAAATTAATTGCCTAAAACAACACATTTTGGCCAAAGGCCTTAAAATCAACCATTTTGGCGACAATCGCCTAAATCGCACATTTTTGGCAAACTAATTGCCTAAAACAACACATTTTGGCCAAAGGCCTTAAAATCAACCATTTTGGCGACAATCGCTTAAATCGCACATTTTGGCAACAATTGCCTAAATCAAATCATTTTGGCTAAAAGTCATTAAAATCAACATTTTTGGCAACATGCCTAAAAATCAATCAATCTTTGGCGAAATGCCTAAACACTCATGCACAAAGCATACACAAAATCATGCACAAAGCATACACACAAAATGCACAAAGCATACACACACTCATGCACAAAGCATACACACAAAATGCACAAAGCATACACAAAATCATGCACAAAGCATACACACAAAATGCACAAAGCATACACACACTCATGCACAAAGCATACACACTCATGCACAAAGCATACAAAATCATGCACTAAGCATACACACACCCATGCATTAAGCATATCATTCAAAGCCCTCTAAAAGAGGCCTATCGAACTACGTTGACTTTGATCTTCCATTCAAACGGAAGTACGTAGGCACGTTCGGGATTTCACCCCGGGTGGCAAGTCAAAATCACTCAAACATTTCATTAATCCATCATTTACCTTGCAAAGCATTCATTCATCGGTTAGTTTATCGGCATGACATAGTCTCGGGATCCATCTCGGGTTCGTAGATTGTGCCTTAATCATTGGGATAATTAATCTAGTAACTAGGTTAATTAAAAATGGAGTCACTTAGGGTTTTTTCCTAGTTTACCCTTAAATAATTAAACAAGGTGGCGACTCACACACATCACGTGTATTTCTTCTCATTCATCATATGCATCACATGCTTATGACATTTGGGGAAAGGGGTTCACACCTTGTACTGTTGGTTTGTCTCTTACCCTTGAAAAGAGATAACATAGTGGAGGATCTCAAGATAAGTCTTGGGAAGTAGATGTTGGCGAGTTAGTACCGAACCACTATAAATCGCTCTGTTTATCTTTTTTATTTTCTGAACTTCTACTTGATTCCATTTTACTTACACTTCCGTTAATTCTTTTAGAAATGCAAACTTGTCAATGGTTTTATGGTTCTAAACTCAGATAAGCTTTGTCTTTATTGAACATTAGAACTCTGGATTTCTACATTGTGATTATACCAAGTTCTAATCTATTCTTTTATATTCAGTATAAATCACAATTTGAATTTTAATAAGTTTTCTAAGTACGCTTAAAGCTTTGTGAAGCAGTTCTAAAATTCAATAACTGTCTTTCACATAATCTTTAATCTTTGTCTAAGCTTTATGAAGTAGTTCTAAACGTAATAACTTTCCTTCATAAAGTGTTTTTGAAATTGATTAAGATTATTGAAGCAGTTCTAATGAATAGCTGCTCTTTACAAAGTCTTTCTAATCTTGAATCAAGCTTTGTGAGGTAGTTCTAAACTTGATAACTAACTCTCACAAACGCTTTCTAATTCCGCTGTAATAGAATTCTGATTTTGTTTTTGAAAGTTTTATTTTTATTTTTAAAAACCCAACTCACACTCCCCCCCCTCTCGAGTTGTGCCATACATATACGGGACCCACACTTAGGGTCTTGGCAGATGAACTTGACCCTTGGAACCCGAACTTGTTGAGATTTTCAACATGGTTCCCATACTTTCTGTCTTCTCTGATCTTATCTTCAATGGCGGTTCCCACCTCATACAATTGTGAAATTTTTTCAAGGGCATATAACACAGCTTCTCTCGGAAAGCAAGCAGAGTCCCCTTGATAAAAATCTTGATATGCTCTTTGGTATCTGAATGGTTCCTCATTTACATGACCTTGGCTCTCCACCTATCCATGTAGTCAGTAAATGTCTCGTCATTTTTCTACATAGTTGCTTCCAAATCCCTCAAATTAATGCTCATTTGAAGGTTGTAAGCATACTCTTTTAGGAAAAACGTAGTGAGCTCGTTCTAATCTCTTCGCACCCTCTTTTCAAGATTATAATACCAAGTTTGGGCAGACCCAGTTAAGGACATTGGGAACATTTTCAGAATTTCCCTTGACAATAGACCCGCTATCTCCATGACTAACTTATATTGTATGAGGTGCACCTTAGGATCACCATTACCATCATACTTTGCCACTTTGGGTATCTTGTAGGTCATAGGGCAGTTTGCTTCAATTCAAGCACCTCATCATCATCGTCATCGATGTCTACGTATTGGTCCATTCCTTTGGGCTTCATGAAGAAGTACATTTTCTCAAGCTTTTTATCTAGCTTTTTTGAAATATATCTGACACAACTGGCTCAAGCTCAAACTTCTTTGTAGGCATCTTTTTTGAGAAAAAGTCTTCTTCCTGCCAAGTGTCATCAACGAGCTCCTTCCTCTCAGACTCAACCTTAGCCTCTTCATCTTTAATTACAACTTGATCTTTACCCTTATCCGTTCATAAGAGCTTTTCAAGGCTAGTTGCCACTATCTTTTTGATCATCTTCTCAATGACTGATAGAGGAAGACTGGTCTCACCCATACTGTTATAAAAGGTAGAAGATAAAACTGACAAATCTGTTTGATCTAGGATGTACTCAGCCTTGGTGCGGGAGCCCAAAGAATTAGTAGTGCAGAATCAAGCAAATCAGATGGGGTTGAAGGTTCTTCAACTCTAACCAGGCGATTGTCTACTCTTAACCAACTGACTTCTTGCGGAGCTTTTTCCCTTCCATGTGCTATTTTGACTATATAAAACAGATGTTAGCAAGCATGAGATGATGCATGTACGTATGGATGCATGGATATGGAATGACATATAAAAATGCAATCATACATTCACAACATCGTGGGATGCAACTATTGCTATATTCCATTGTGGCTTTATCGCGATTGCTCAATCCAAAATCAAAGAAAGGCTCTTAAGAACTATTAGGAGCAAAACGTGCCCTATTTCGTAGCCAAATACTTATAATGACTTTTTACTTATTATTTTTGTATCCCTTTCTTTTTGCCTCAAGCATGATCATATTTGAGCAGGGTCCTTTATTTATATACATTTGAGATTTTTTTTTTCTTTTTCTTTTCTTTCTTTTTGGCATAACAATATTTGGCTTAAAATAAACTCATTTCATTATTTTCCCCAAAGTAGACTTTTTTCATGAATTGTTCTTTTGGGGCCCTAACTAAATATTTACAATTCTTAAACCTTAAAGCCTAAGAGGTTTGATATGGCTTCACATCCTATAGAGTGAAGTATCCAATTTCCACAAGGCGGTTGGCAATATTTCGCATGAGGGTTCGTGCCTCCACACCTTGGAAAAGAGTCATTTTGCTTCAAGTTGCGCTTGCTTTATTTCAAGTAAGAGTTGATGACCATATTCTAATTGGTCTTCCTTCATTGGAGTTAGAATCGGAGAAGCTTCCCTCTTAGGCATTTAGGCTTTGGCCTTATAGTCGCTATTGGAAAGAGCTCTTTTAGCTCGTTTTGCTTCCAACACTTCTCTTAAGTCCTTCGCCCTTTGGCGGCTTCGAACATCAGGATCGAGCCATAATGGAATATACCTATATGGCTAGAAGAAAATGAGTTAAGTGATGCATGAACGAAGCACAACACAATCATAGCAATTATATACAAACAAAAGGGAAGGGAGTTGGGAAATGCATGATCTCCACCCTTATATCCCCCACACATGATTCAATGTCAAAGTCTTTTCTAAACCCTAGGATGTATAGGTGGACCCACAAACCATCATGGGGATTTGAACCGACGCCTCTCCCAATTGTTATATGAATACAATAATCATAATTTATTAAGGTGATCCTAGAGGAAGGAACTAAGGTCAATTACATCAGCTTAAGTCGGGTTTATTAAGTCTTGGGTTTCATAAGCGAGAATTGGTTGTTTCCTCCTATTTGCTTTCAGTCTAAGCAAAAAGTGATCACGGATTGTGCCAATTCTTTTGATATACCAAATGGTACTTGACTTATGGGTGGTGTATATTAGTGGCAGATCTAAACAGTTGAATAGAGTGAAATGATCACAACCCCCAATATCACCTTTTGGGTTTAGGGTAGAAAAAAAGATAAAGAAGAGATAAATGCATGAATGACAATTATAAGTACAAAAAGTAAAGTCAATTTGAATTTAATAGCATTAGTAAAGATTGTGAATTAATGGACAACTATTGGTGTCTACTCTTTAATTCCAACATAAAACTTAAACATTAGAGATATTAGGTTTGGTCCCCAATGGACTCGCCAGGCTGAGGACAAAATGGAATTTGAATAGATTCGAATTGAATGGGCTTGGTTGATTTTATCAAAATTGGTTTTCTTTTTTAAACTCATTCGTTAATCCTCAGAAAATGGTTCTCTTACTTTGATAAGAGTTTTATTATTTTGGAGTCGCCACCCTTATTAGGAAAAATTCTCGAATTAGTCAATTCTTTGGAATCGACTGACTCGGTTTTCAACTAGAGATGGGGTTGGGGAGTTAGGTATGATAGGGAAAGGTGTTAGGCACCCCTATTGCCTGTTTAGACCAGCCCCTCGTTGTCCAAAGATTCACAATTGGTAATAATGTGATTAAACAAAATTGGGATGCTAAAAATGGCTTTAATGCAATTTTGAAGGAATGACAATCATGCAAATAATTCTCAAGTAAGAGGTATAAACATAAAACATCCACAAAGAAAGGGGGGAAGGAGAAAAGAATACATCCCACACCTAATTTTACAATCTACCATCATCCCTCCAAATTTTCCAAAACCCAAATAATTATTACATGTAAGCACTTATTGAGATCCATTAAGATCTCTTTACACTTTGCAATAATAAAACACTAAAGCACTATAAAAAAGACAAATCATAAGAATACAAAGCAAGCATTATTCACAGAATAATAAAACATACATTCCCAACCACCATCATTCATTCATTCCCAAAATGAAGATATTATGCATGTTCTTAATACAGGATTAATGAATAAAAGAGTTAGCACAATAATAAACATTAGGCATAAATTAAAAGGGGAGAATAATAAAGTGCTTGTAAATTGAAGAACTGTAATTAAAATGCAGGAATTTAAAGGGTTAGGGAAGATTTAAACTCATGGTCTTGATGTTCAACATAAATGATGAACAAATGCACCAATCATTGCTCTCAATCTTATTTTTATTGTTTATTAGATCCGTTTATGACCAAATACGCATCCCAGACCATTTAAGGTTAGAGCTTGATCACTGTATCTCTAAATCGGGGCCATTTATTGACTATTAAATACATTGAGCCACTGAAGGGCCTAGTGCCACAATGGTGTGGCGCGTGCCCCACGTAGTGGCGTAAAGCCCTTCCCAAATCAAAAGGGTTCAGGAAAGTGATAAGTCAAGAATAGGGGATTTGGGTTCACATGGCACGAGCAATAGGCATGTGGTGCACGCCACACTTAGTGGCTTGCGCCACTAATTTAGGTCGTGCGTCACAGAGGCTTAAACAGTCCCTTGTGGTTGATCCTAGGTCTCCCTCACAACCAAACCCAAAATAGGTGTTCAAAAGACTAAAAAGAAAAGGAAAAAATGAAGGAATAAGTTTAAGATTCTCAGAAACTACCTTTTGAATATTTCCTTGAAGATTGATTCAAAATTGGATGAAGAAACACAAAAACTTGGTTCTTGATCCAATAATCTGAGATCTAAGATTAAGTAATGTTTTTGGGGTTTTTGATGATTATAGAATAGTAAATCTCAACCTTTTTCAAAGGGTAATACTTGTTGCCTTTGATTCTGAAGTTTGAATTTTAGAAGAGCAAGAGTTTCCCTAAGATCTCCAAAAATTCCTCCCTTTGGATCACCCCCTAATGTCTATTTATAGGCATTTAAGGGTAGGTGTCCCCATCTTAGGGCTGACATGGCAAAAATGCCACTAATGGGCCCCGCAGTAGGGCCGGGCACACTTTTACTAAATTGGATCCGAGGGCATACAAAACTAGATGGTGTTCCGGGAGGTGTGCCAGGCGATCCCAACGTGATTCCCGGGCCCGGTTTCGTCGCGAAACGCCAGATAATTCGAAAAGGTAAAAATGGTTAAACACATAGATAATCTCAGTCACGGACCATTGGTCTGAAAACCAGAGTGATTAGGAATCCCGATCTGTTTTTGCCCAATTAAGATCCCCAAAACTCCGGAAGGGATCTCGGAAAACTTCTTTGAATTTTATTATTATTGTGATTTTTGTTGAGAAAGTGGTGACAAAACCTTTTAGGAACGCGATGCTGATAAATCGATCTTATAAAATATTTGAGTCGCCACCCATTATTTCGGCAATGGGACCGTTTCCAATTTTATTTTATAAAAGTAACTTCATTTAACCCAATTTTATTTAAGGCCAATTATTTAAAAGACTGGTCAGGCGCACCGTGTGCGGTTCTAGGTAAGGGAATTGGGTACGTCGGCCCGTTGGAAGCCGACGCCCGGAAAAACTGGCCTCTTTTAACCTACAATTTCTAATTTATTTTAATTTTAGAAAAGCCAATTTATTTAACTAAACCCAACCCGAATAAATCGAACCGAGTTCCTATGTGGAAAATTAATTAATCGTCCCAAATAGGTTCATTCATTGCATTCATAACCATTCATAATCACATCCATCATCCACCCATAGCAAAAATAATTAAAAGACCCGCTCTTGCCTTATTGTCAAAGGCGGGCCACAAACCGGATTTAAAATACAACTTGAACAATATAAATCCTAAAATCTCATAATCATATATAAAAGTAAATTAGCTTGTTTGATTTGATTAAAACATAATCTGCCCATTGTTGGTTATTTCTTGAATTAAAAATTAAACATTTGTCTAATTACTCGAAATTAAATTAAAAAAAGTGAAGTTTACTCTGGAACCCTAGAACAGTTGCCTCACGCAGCTGTTCTATGAAGAACAGTTGCATGACGGAACTCCTCGCTGCGTGACGCATCTGTTCGTGACTTTATCAAAATTCCCAGATTCATCAATCACTTATTTAAAACATAACATTAAATAAAAACATAAAAACGAAATAAAAATTATGCACACGAACAGTTCCGTCACGCAGGTGGTCTAGGCAAAGTCAACTTCTTTTGGACATGAACAGTTGCGTCACGCAGGTAGTAGCTGCGTGACGTAGCTGCTCTGGTCCGTAATACCTTTCAAACTACCCTTTTTACGTGTTCTTTTTATTAACAGATGTTTAATATTACTCAGAGATGTCCAATGACGGGCAGAATATTATTCAATCAAAACCAAACTATTCAAACACTAATAAAACGAGATATTTAATAGATTAAACAACTAAGATTGAAGAGGAGGGTTTAGATAGTTACCTAACCCTCAGATTCGAGGATTGCATGCGGTTTAGATGATTTAGGAATAGAGCTTCACGATCCCAGAAGTGTTTGTTACCAAGTTTTAACAAGAAAAACTTTCTTTTCTTTCCTTTCCTTTTCTCTCTTTTTCTCTTTTTTATGACTTTTGGTTTTGTGTTTTCAATCTATTATCTCTAATGGCTTGATCTTCTTCAAGGTAACTCACCGGAGTTCTTGGAGAAAACCCTAGCCGCACTAAACTCTCAAAATTTCTCTAAGTCTAAAAATGCAAAAGTCCAGAGAAAAGTCCCATTTAAAGAATGAAAATGTTGTATTTATATGGGTAGGGCAACAGAACAGAGTTGCGTCACGCAATTAACAGCTGCGTGACAGACCCGAGAGCTGCGTGACGCAGCTCACTTTTCGTACAGTTGCTGCGTATCCGCACATAAAAGGAAAAACAGTTACACCGGCTTGTCCAAGTGATGTCATCCTGGTTAGAGTTGCGTGATGCAACTACTAGTGCCGTCACGCAGGTGGTAGCTGCGTGACGCAACCCTAGCCCAGGTTAGACTCCTTAAACCAGTTTAAATCAATTCTTCATTAAAAATGCTTCTGGTTGACCCTGATTCCCTATTTTGCATCCTTATATCCTCATTGGGTTAGGCGGGAGCATAAAAACACGTGTCAACAGTTTGCCCCCCACTTTATTATTAATTGTATAAACGATTAATGTTAAAGTGGTCCATTGACGCGCCTTCAATCTGGGAATCATCCTTAAAACTCGGTTTGGTTGGCTTTGAAAGATGTTGAGTTAACTTGATCATCTGTCCACCTACTCAGCTCGGTTTGATCGGCTTTCGTCGGCTCCAATCGGATCGGTAACGATCTCTAAAATTCGATTTGATTAAGATGCCTTCGAGGCTCGATTTGATCGGCTCGAAAGGTTTTAATTGCCCTGGTCAACTTCGTAATACACCATCATTGACCGGGAAGAGAGTCTAAACATCTTCGTAACACACCATCACTGACTTGATTAAGGATTCCAAAGCTCAGTTTGATCGGCTTTGTTGTCCACCTCCTCATCTCAGTTTGATCGGCTTTAGAGGATTTGGTATAGGAATTGTCTTGATCAGCTTTGCAATACACCGTCACTAATCAGGATTTGAGTCAACTTCGAAACACACCGTCATTGACTTGATTAAGGATTCCAAAGCTCAGTTTGATCGGCTTTGTTGTCCACCTCCTCAGCTCAGTTTGATCGGCTTTAGAGGATTTGGCATAGAAATTGTCTTGATCAGCTTCGCAATACACCATCACTAATCAAGATTTGAGTCAACTCCGAAACACACCATCATTGACTTGATTAAGGATTCCAAAGCTCAGTTTGATCGGCTTTAGAGGATTTGGCGGGCCCTATCGGCGTCGAGAAACTATCACCGGTTGACCTGAAAAATTGTTCAAAAGAAAAAAGAGCAATATCTGTGTACAAACAGACCTTGCCTTTTGTTAGAAAAATGTTGGGACATCACATGCCCCCATGCATTAATCATAAATTAAAAGATTTGCATCAGGGCGAAAGATTATACTTTTGCCCCCAGTCCGGAATTTCGACCTAGGACCAAAAATATTAGCTTTTTAGGCATACTTTTCAATATTTATTGTCAAAATTTGGTTTAATAATTTTGCAAAAATTTAGCAAAAATTTAGGCATGAAAAATTTTAGGCCTGAGTTTTAGGTATACCCTTCCTGATACAGTGATTGAAAGAAAACTTACCTGAGGGTAATCTGGGCAATTTGATGTTCCTGCCCCCTGTGCGGTGAATAGAAAAAATTACTAAAGTGTATGAACCGAATACTGATGTCAAATTGCTTGAACGGGTCATTACAGGCTTTAAATGGGCCGTACAGGCCCTGTGTGCTTGAGAAAGGTTGATGGGCCCATTGCTTTGGGCTTGGAGAAGTGGGCTTGGGCCCATCGCTTACTTATAAGTAAGTTTCTTCTCAACCAATTCATTTTCACTTCTCACAAACCCTAAGCTATCTGCAAATTCTCTGAACTTTCGACCAACCAAAATGTCTCAACTTCTCGAAATCCCTGCTTTCGCCTACACGCCGGAGATGGAAACCTTGGGGGCGATCCCGGATATCCTGACCTTTAAGGGTGAGCCGGTGCCGGTCAGCCGGAATCCACTGACTTCGGGGACGCGACAACTGCAGCTCCTCCCATTGCCGGGCACCAAATTCCCGGTCCGCTACGAGACTAGCCGGATGCGCGGCTTTCAGACTGAGGTAAGTAAAATTTTCTTCGAATTTCTTGCTTTTGATTCACAATGTGAGTGATTTAGTTGAATTTGTTGTCTGCCTGTGCACCAACAGTTGCGCCACGCAGGAAGGAGTTGCGTGACGCAACTGTTCCTGCGTGAACAGTTGCATGACGTAGCTGTTCCAAGTGAACAGTTGCGTGACGCAACTGTTCGATGCGCCTAGCTTTCCTGAACTTAGGATTTCACCCCTTGTATGCGTTAAATGCTTGATTTGTTGATGAATATTTGATGCTATCTCCATGCGACATACTTTTGTCCTGAAAAATGCATAGGAATAACACAAACACGAAGAAATTGAACATAGATTTAGTTCCTGCGTACCTTCGACAGTTGCATCACACAACTGTTCTGTGGAAGAACAGTTCCGTGACACGGCTGTTCGTCAGCGAGGCACCTGCGTTGAACAGTTGTGTGACGCAGCTGTGGAGATGCATGGCGCAGCTGTAAAGATGCGTGGCGCATATGTTCTTAGGACTCAATATTTTGAACCGTTGCGTGCCGCAGCTATTGAGGTGCGTGACGCAGCTGTGGAGATGTGCGACGCAGTTGTTCTTCAGGATGCGCAACTTGGGCAAGCTGTGTGACGCAGCTGCGTAGACGAGTGACGCGGCTGTGTAGATGCGTGACGCAGCTATGGTTTGGCCCGAGACTTGAATTTTAATTTTTCCTGCCATGGAACAAAAATAAATAATTGTCAGTGCTTATTTAAATTCAAATTTTTCTTACACAGGTTGATCTGGGCAAGGCCCGCGCCGGTGGATCGTCCACTGATGCATCGACATTCTGGGATCTGCTGGACCCTCCTATGCGTGCTCGGGTCGTCGCTGCCAACTTCGGCGACTATGCTGCGGGGCTCCACCGCACACAGCCTCGCTTTCCACCTGCTATGCGCTATGCACTGATGGAGCGGTGGAACGACTGCACCCACACGTTCGTATTCGGCTTCGGCGAGATGACACTTACTCCGGTTGACTATGCTGCTATTACCAGTCTTAGATTTGCTGGTCCAGTTGCTCCCCTGGACGCTCGGTACCAGACTGCTACCCTTGGAGCTCAGTTGGTCCGCTCTCTGCTCGGTGTGACCACCCAGACTAGGTACACCGCGTAGGGATGCGTGTTATACGAGGTCGTTTACCGCTTCTGGGCAGAGCGGATAAGGACGAGGCTAGCCGCATGGAGAGAGTTGCTAGTGGAGGCTCGGCCTGCTGCTCCGGCTTATACTCGGGAGGAGAGGAACCAGGCCGCTCGGTCTTTTCTCTTCTACATCATCTCATCTCAGCTACTATGCACCTCCCAGAATAAGGGAGATCTGGCGGTGCTAATATGCTTGAGGGACCTGAGCCAGGTCGGCTCTTTCAACTGGGCCACTCTTGCTTTGGATCACCTCTATCACGGTCTCAATGTATGGACCCATGGTAGCGGTGAGTCAAACTGGCAATTCATCCGGCCACTGGAGGTAAAACTCTTATTCTCTTCACCTTCTTCCTTTATCATTATTACTTTTAACTATTCAAATGTATACTGAATTGCCTGTGATCTGTACTGCAGGTGTGGGCTTATGAGTACCGCATCTACCCAGGCGGTCCGAGGGATGACACTCCGGCAGACTCTCGGCGGATCCATCGGTACTTGGCGCACTGCCATCATACCTTCGCCAGTACCGAGGATCCCGAGTACTGGAGGAGCTTCCTTAACGACAGGGCCCTATCCGATGTAAGTATAAGAATCCTCTGAACAACTTAGCTCTCTTTTTATTCTTACTGTGCAGTCACTGATTCTTCTGTTTTGCAGCTGCTTCTAACTCCCTGGGAGGGAGAGGCCTGGAGGACCTATCCCGGTCGCGAGGTGGCAGAGCTCTACACACAATCTAGACTCCTACTGCAGTGGTACTGGCTTGACCGGTACTTCCTGGGGGAGAGAGTTTATGATATTCAGGCGGCCACGGCACAGCGGCGAGTGCCTCATGCCCCTCCTCGCCATATGTGCTTGTTGGAGGGCATGACTGCAGAGGATCGGGAGGAGGAGTATGAGGGCTCTGCTGCTGATAGCTTCCTGTCGGCTGGCGACTATGCTACCTACTTCTCCACCCGTATGCAAGCTCGGCTACCAGAGGTCCTTGAGTACACCCAGGGGACTCTCTTATCTTCACTCTTGTCCATTTTTCTTCAACTGTTTAAACCAGGTAACTAAGTATCTTCCTCTGTGACTCGTTGCAGGAGAGGAAGAAGCACAGGACAGTGGCTCACTACAGAGCGGAGGCTGCGGCTGAGGCAGAGGCGGCGACGGCTGCTCTAGCTGGACCAGCGGGAGCAGTACTGGGTGATGTCCCATTCCCTCCTGGCATGGAGGTGGTACTGGATCCTGCTCTGGGTCTCGGGTCGGCTATCATCATTCCTGTTGATCTCAGACAGGCTCCTCCACCACCGCAGCTGGATCCTGAGCATGCCACACATGTGAGTAATAAATTGAATTTACAAAGTTAAGAACATTTGACCTGAATAAATCTTTAATGAATGTTTTTCTGTGCTTGCAGGTGCCTGCTCAGAGATATCAGGAGCTGTGCCAGAGGTTCGGGTTTGCTCGGTCTTTCATCGCCCAGCTCTATTCTGAGCGTCACGAGAGGGTATGAATCTTATACACTCTTACCTTTTTGCTTCTTATTCTTTGTAAACCTTTCTTATATATGTTTGTTTTTACAGGATCTGGAGATCGAGAGGCTACAGAGGCACCAGTCTCGCCAGTCCAGCGCTATGGCCCGACTCCAGATGGAGGTGGATTAACTTCGGACGAGGCTAGAGGTGGAGGGGATTCCGCTGGACTTCTCTGAGGATGATGATGGCTCCTCTTCCGATGGTGCACCACCGTCTCCACCCCCTCCGGCAGCTGCTAGTCCGAGCCGGAGGCGTCGGTAGCTCTGCTTCGGTCTTTCAGCCTCTTTTTGAACATTTTGACCATTTTGTAGTTTGTAGGATGATTGTACAGTCTTATTGATTTTATATTATTATTTACACATTTACAGTATTTTTGCTTTTATTATAGTATCATTAATATGTTTATTCTTTTCAATTTGTGAAATGTGATTCCTGCATAACCAAAATACAAACACAAAAAAAAAAACACACAATAGCGGTGTCCCACTTATTCACAAGGGTGGTCCACCTTATTAGTAGTCAATAAATGAAATAAAATGAAATAAAATAATAAGGAACTTAAAATGGAATACGACAAAAATCAATCAGAAACAGAAGTGGATCATAGTACTTACCTGACAGGGCGGTTAAGGCGATCATAAAGACTTAACCTCCTTACTGTACAAACTGTCCTTCTTATTAATGCAAGTTTAAATATCCAACTACCGGAGCGATCCATGCATAAATGCTCATCCAGCCACCATGGGCAGTAAACATCAGATCAAATAATGATGGTGCTTCGTTCACTAAACTCTTTGCACGTTTATAAATAGAGGATTTGCTTTGCGTCTTCCTCACTCCCAGCACTCGAAACAGATCCGTTTCTTAGATCATCCTCTTTCATGGCTTTCAAAAACCAAGTTTCATCCTTTGTCCAATCCATCCCTGACGATCTATGGCAGTTTCCCCCTATGGACCAACTCGTTTGGCTGAAATATTTCAAAGACTTAAAACCCGACCATGGTTTCTTGTCTTGGCTCGTCACACACTTCAATCCTAACACCATGGTTTTCCGGTTTGAAGACTCTGAAGTAACTCCAACTTATGAGGAAATGTGTGCTGTGATCGATCATCATCCTAAACAAGATGAAACTCCTGCTTTGCCCCCAGGCCCTAGGTATGATCTAGCCGAGATTGTAGCCCTGTGTCCGGTTTACCTTCCTGACGGCATAAACGTGGATCAAGGTCTTCTTTTAGAGCCTTTTCTGAGTAGGGTTCTGTCCATGGATATAGATCCCTCTTGGATCCGAGCTTGCTGTTTCTTGCTGTTGAATGTGTATGCCATGAAGAACCGCCGACCTGGAATTGGAGATTTCTGACTTTTGACAATTGTTCGCGACATGCAAATGTATCATCGTACTGTTTTCATGATGATCATGGGGGAGACGATGTGCTGGGTTAGGGATATTGCCCTTCATATCACCAACTTCAATGTTCACCATCGAGGTTGTCCAATGCTGTTGCAAGCCTGGGCTCTAGAGAAATTAAGCCTGATTCTTCCAGTCCCAGCTCATTTAATTCCAACCTATGGCCCTGCCAACTTTTGGTCTCTGTCTCGAGGACATTTTGATTTTGGGGATAACCCTACAATTCGGTGGACTTGTCCTTGGTGGAAGATCAGACTGGTCACTACTGGAAGCATGAACCTCAATTACGTGTTGTACGCCAGTCTAGACCGTTCCGTGGCCTATTTCCCAGGTAGGATTAGCCGTCAATATGGCATGATACAGCGCGTTCCCAGAATTCATGACTTTGAAAGTGGTCTCATGACGCCGCATCTGTTGACCAATTTGGCTGACCATTGGCAAAATCGAAACACCAGGTACCTAGATGAAGGAGCGATGTAGGACATTGTGACACCCGTATATGTCAACTGGTTTTACGCCCCATGATAATGCTAGGTTCTACGAAGAGTGGCGTCTGATGATAGCCTCTACTGGAATAAATGCTGTTGTTGCTTTTACCCCTTTTTTTTTTTAGTTCCTTGTATTCCCGAGCCATGAGCTCTCAATTAATGTATCTGATTTCTTTCAATTAATGACTCTGATGGTTCTGTCTTTATTAATTCCTGTTTCCTACAAACATGGACAACAAAAGACAACAAATCTTTTCCTTCGAAATTATTTGTTGTGTTAGTCATTTGGGCCCACTGCCCCCGGGTCAATAAATAAAAGCTCATAAAAAAAATGAATTATTATTTAAAGACAGAAGCTTACATCTGGGAACAAAAGAATGGGGTGATTATTATTACCTACAAAGATAAAAAAAAAATAACATATGTAACTTCTTTATGTATGCATGAACCTACATGAGTACTAAGGTTTCATCCATGGTTTTATATTGATCTTTCCAGAGAAATCACTGAGAACATAGCATTTGACCTTCTGATCGCTGTCTAAGAGAATCCAATACCCGGGCAGGACCAATAGTCAAAAATCTTTAGACCAAATGAGCAAATGCTGACCATATAGGCAGAGAGGAAGATCTTGTAATCAACGATCATGCTCCATAAACAAAAGGGAGGAAGAATTTGAGAACCGAGCTCTTTATTGCTCTTACTTCTTTCAACATCATACAGAAGTAAAGAGAAACTACTTTAATACAACGATAATTCATTTTAACTACTCATTTGCCCATTCTCCTTCTAGTCAGGTTGATGGCATTAAGCAACCAGTTGTAAGTAGCCGCTCTCGCCTGCGGCGGCGGCTGCCCTCACCGGCGACTGCCGCCGCCGCCGGCAACAGCGGCTGTGACCGTCGGGACTGGTCCGCCAGACACGGCGGACCAGGCCGCCGGACACGGCGGCTTTGGCCGCCTGCCCCGGCAACTCGGGCCGCCGTCCACGGCTGCTTCGGCCGCTGAGCCCAGCGGCCCAGGCCGCCGAAACAGTCCGATTTCACCTATTACTTCTTTCAACATCATATAGAAGTAAAGAGAAACTACTTTAATACAATGATAATTCATTTTAACTACTCATTTGCCCATTCTCCTTCTAGTTAGGTTGATGGCATTAAGCAACCAGTCGTAAGTAGCCGCTCTCGCCTGCGGCTGCGGCCGTCGGGACTGGTCCGCCGAACACGGCGGACCAGGCCGCCGGACACGGCGGCTTTGGCCGCTTGCCCCGGCAACTTGGGCCGCCGTCCACGGCGGCTCCGGCCGCCGAGCCCAGTGGCCCAGGCCGCCGAAACAGTCCGACTTCACCTATTACTTCTTTCAACATCATACAAAAGTAAAGAGAAACTACTTTAATACAATGATAATTCATTTTAACTACTCATTTGTCCATTCTCCTTCTAGTCAGGTTGATGGCATTAAGCAACCAGTCGTAAGTAGCCGCTCTCGCCTGCGGCTGCGGCCGTCCTCACCGGCGGCGGCCGCCGCCGCCGGCAACAGCGGTTGCGGCCGTCGGGACTGGTCCGCCGAACGTGGCGGACCAGGCCGCCGGACACGGCGACTTTGGCCGCCTGCCCCGTCAACTCGGGCCGCCGTCCACAGCGGCTCTGGCCGCCGGTCACGGCGGCTCCGGGCCGCCGAGTCCAGCGGCCCAGGCCGCCGAAACAGTCCGATTTCACCTATAAATACGGCCCCGGTGTGACCTTTCAACTCACTCAGTCTGTATTGACGGACGCTCCTTCTCCCCTACGCTCCTTGCGATTCTTTACTGCTTTTTTGCATTTTAATTTAGCTTTATTGCTTTATTGCTTTCTTGCTTTGCTATTTGGTCATTAAAATTAAATTAATTAATATTCCCTTAACGAGGAGCTTAACCTGGAGTTAAGAAGTGGCCATCGATTAAATTAGGTACATGAACTAAACTCTGTCTATTTAATTTTAGCACTTCATGCATGCTTCTCTTCTACTCCTAATAATTCTACAACTGCATAAATGCATTCACATCATCATTAGGCAAATAAATTGCCTCAATTAATTAAGCTTAGGCTAAATGCCCGATTAATTAATAATCGTGGTATTAAAACCTAAATCCGACAATATTGGCCTAAAATACCTAGTTAATTAATAGTTATGGTATAATCGCCTTTATTTCGCACAAGTCCGGCTTAAAGTCCAATTAATCAATAATTGTGGCTAAATAGCCTTAATTAAACACGTTTTCTTTGGCAATAAATTGCCTACATTGCAAATCAATCGATCACTTTTGGTAAACAAATTGCCTATAAGTGAGATTAATCTTTCTTTAGCGATAAATCACTTAAATCAATATTTTGGCTAAAAGCCTTTAAATAAACCAATCTTTTGGCAAACAAATTGCCTAAATCAACTCATTTTGGCTAAAAGCCTTCGAATAATCAATTTTGGCAACAATAAGCCCAATCAACACTTTTGGCAACAAATGCCTAAAACAATCAATTTTCAGGCAAAATGCCTAAACAAAATGCACAAAGCATACACACACTCATGCATTAAGCATACCCATTCAAAGCCCTTTCAAAAAAGGCCTATCGAACTACATTGACTTTGATCTTCCATTCAAATGGAAGTACGTAGGCACGTTTGGGATTTAACCCCGAGCGGCAAGTCGAAATCACATAACATTTTTTTTTCATTGGTCCAATTACTTCATCTTCCTTGCAAAGCATTCATTCATTGGTTAGTTTATCAGCATGACATAGTCTCGGGATCCACCTCGGGTTCGTAGACCATGCCTTAACATTGGGATAATTAATCTAGCAATTAGGTTAATTAAAATTGGAGTCACTTAGGGTTTTTTCCTAGTTTACCCTAAAATAATTAAACAAGGTGGCGACTCATACATTCACGTGCATTTCTGCCCTTAGTCACATGCATCCATATGCTTATGATATTTGCGGGTAGGGGTTCACAGTTGGGCCTACTCCTTTTGACGCACCTTTAAGGTACTAGGCTTGCGGTTGGTAGTATCGTTAATTCTCGGATGGATGTACCTAAAATGCGAGGTTTAGGCTAGATCCACCGTCAAAGTTAACAACAGTACCGAAGGGTAATATGGGTAGAAAGTGGTGAGAAGAGAGAAATGCGGTATGAATGCAAAATCCTAGAAAGAAAAAGGAAAGCAAATAAACACATATGGACGATTAAAGAATTTTCCAACGGCTTTCTATTCAATTTTATTTAGAAAATGTAGGCTTTTAGAGTCAATTCCTAATTGCAACCACTTAATTATTAAAAATAACCGGGGATTAGTGGACGCAGAAACCTCAGTGAAGTCGCCAATCTGTTTTTGCCCAATTGAGATCCCCAAAACCCCGGAAGGGACCTCGGAAAACTTCTTTGAATTTTATTATTATTGTGATTTTTGTTGAGAAAGTGGTGACAAAACCTTTTAGGAACGCGATGCCGATAAATCGGTCTTATAAAATATTTGAGTCGCCACCCATTATTTCGGCAATGGGACCGTTTCCAATTTTATTTTATAAAAGTGACTTCATTTAACCCAATTTTATTTAAGGCCAATTATTTAAAAGACTGGTCAGGCGCAGCGTGTGCGGTTCTAGGTAAGGGAATTGGGTACGTCAGCCCGTTGGAAGCCGACACCCGAAAAAACCGGCCTCTTTTAACATACAATTTCTAATTTATTTTAATTTTAGAAAAGCCAATTTATTTAATTAAACCCAACCCGAATAAATCGAACCGAGTTCCTATGTGGAAAATTAATTAATCGTCCCAAATAGGTTCATTCATTGCATTCATAACCATTTATAATCACATCCATCATCCACCCATAGCAAAAATAATTAAAAGACCCGCTCTTGCCTTATGGTTAAAGGCGGGCCACAAACCGGATTTAAAATACAACTTGAACAATATAAATCCTAAAATCTCATAATCATATATAAAAGTAAATTAGCTTGTTTGATTTGATTAAAACATAATCTGCCCATTGTTGGTTATTTCTTGAATTAAAAATTAAACATTTATCTAATTACTCGAAATTAAATTAAAAAAAAGTGAAGTTTATTCTGGAACCCTAGAACAGTTGCGTCACGCAGCTGTTCTATGAAGAACAGTTGCGTGACAGAACTCCTCACTGCGTGACGCATCTGTTCATGACTTTATCAAAATTCCCAGATTCATCAATCACTTATTTAAAACATAACATTAAATAAAAACATAAAAACGAAATAAAAATTACGCACATGAACAGTTCCGTCACGCAGGTGGTCTAGGCAAAGTCAACTTCTTTTGGACATGAACAGTTGCGTCACGCAGGTAGTAGCTGCGTGACGCAGCTGCTCTGGTCCGTAACTACCTTTCAAACTACCCTTTTTACGTGTTCTTTTTATTAACAGATGTTTAATATTACTCAGAGATGTCCAATGACGGGCAGAATATTATTCAATCAAAACCAAACTATTCAAACACTAATAAAACGAGATATTTAATAGATTAAACAACTAAGATTGAAGAGGAGGGTTTAGATAGTTACCTAACCCTCAGATTCTAGGATTGCATGTGGTTTAGATGATTTAGGAATAGAGCTTCACGATCCCAAAAGTGTTTGTTACCAAGTTTTAACAAGAAAAACTTTCTTTTCTTTCCTTTTCTCTCTTTTTCTCTTTTTTATGACTTTTGGTTTTGTGTTTTCAATCTATTATCTCTAATGGCTTGATCTTCTTAAGGTAACTCACTGGAGTTCTTGGAGAAAACCCTAGCCCCACTAAACTCTCAAAATTTCTCTAAGTCTAAAAATGCAAAAGTCCAGAGAAAAGTCTCATTTAAAGAATGAAAATGTTGTATTTATATGGGTAGGGCAACAGAACAGAGCTGCGTCACGCAACTAACAGCTGCGTGACGGACCCGAGAGCTGCGTGACACAGCTCACTTTTCGTACAGTTGCCGCGTATCCACACATAAAAGCAAAAACAGTTACACAGGCTTGTCCAAGTGATGTCATCCTGGTTAGACTTGCGTGATGCAACTACTAGTGCCGTCACGCAGGTGGTAGCTGCGTGACGCAACCCTAGCCCAGGTTAGACTCCTTGAACCGGTTTAAATCAATTCTTGGTTAAAAACGCTTCTGGTTGACCCCGATTCCCTATTCCGCATCCTTATATCCTCATTGGGTTAGGCGGGGGCATAAAAACACGCGTCAACACGATCCAAATTTATACAAAAAATGGTGTATCATCACTGAACCTTATAGGGCAAAATTAGAGCGTATACAACAAACTTTTCTGATTTTGCCTAAGCCACTTGCCCTTGCAAGTTTTCAACTTAGTTTATTTTGTTTTTGCCTAAACCACCCTTTGCAGGTTTTCAATTCAGCTTTTGATTTTTGATTACCTCTTTTTTTGTTTTTTTCCTTAATTGGCACAAAAAATCTAAAATATTCATGAGAGAAATGGACAAAAATATTTTTTTATTATCATTGTGACCCCACCCACGGGTTGGGCTACCTACGTATCCCATACTTTGGAACATATTTTCAGGAGTCAGGTCACCGTGGTTCTGTTTAACAGTGACATCAAAAGGGGAGCCATATTTCTGGTGCTGATGCCTAAATGCATTCACATAAAGTATCTTTTCAGTTGATCCAAGTTGCACGGATTGGTGAATTCCTTGCCATCTATGTTAGACAAAATGACAGCACCTCCAGAGAGGATTTTCTTCAATATATAATGGCTTGCCCAGTTCGGCCTGAATTTACACCAAGGGTCTTGCACAAGAGCTCTGATTTCCTTAAGCATAAGACACCCTTCTTCAAGCTTTCGATTGCGAATTCCTTTGTTGAAGTGCCTGGTTATTTTTTGTTGGTAGCTCTAAATCTGATTAAGATCGGTGGTGCTGGATCTTGCACTTCGTCATGAGAATGGAGACGTCTTTCTGGAAGTGAGATCCGTTGTCTGATATGATCTCAACAGGAATCCCATATCTGCATATAATGTTCATCTGAATGAACTGAGCTACCTTTCTTGAATTAAGGACATCGTAAGAAGAAGCTTCTACCCACTTGGTGAAATAGTCGATGGCTACCAAAATATATTCATGCTGGTTAGATGACTTAGGGGTGATTCTGCCAATCACATCAATTCCCCAAGTTGAAAAGGGACACGGTGTAGAGATAGGATGAAGATCTATAAGGGGCATCTTCTGGAGCTTGGCATAAATCTGGCATTTATGACATTTCTAAACAAACTTGCGGCAGTTTGATTGCATGGTAAGCCAATAATAACAATGATTGGTGATCTTATGGGCTAGAGCCATTCCGTTCATATGGGGGCCTTCTTCTCTGCCATGTAACTACTCCATCATTTGCTAAGCTTCTTCTTCAGTTACGCATCTGAGATGTGCTTGATTCCATGTCCATTTGTACAAAATACCATCCTTGTAGAGGTAACATTTTGATAACTCCTGGAGAGTCCTCTTGTCAGATTTAGAGGCACCCTCAAGGTATTCTTCCTTTTCCAACCATGTCTGAATATCCCAAAATAAAGGCTTTCCATCTACAAGTGTAAGATTGCAGTAATAGGCTGGCTGTTGATGGATCTGAATATTCAAGGGTTTGATGACCATGTCTGGGCTGGCATCAACCATGGAGGCAAGCGTAGCTAATGCAGCAGCAAATTGGATTCTTAGCCCGGGCAAATAGTGGAATGATAGTTCTTCAAACTGCTGAGCTAATTGGTCGAGGCGTGTGAATACTCAAATTTTGAGGCTCTAAAAGCCAGTTTTCCCGGCCGCGGCGATGGAATCAACTGTGAATACCCAAATTTTGAGGCTCGAAGAGCCAATTTTCCCGGACTACAAACAGTCCGACCGGACCAAAGGCCATTTTGGAAGTTCACCGAAAGTATGCCAATATGGTACTTGAAACGTCCGGGACGTCGTGAGGATCACGGAACTGGTCCCAAAATTTTTTTCAGAGGTCCGGAGCTCCCGGAAAAGCCTCCGGAGCGAGAATTAGCAAAACCACCAGGCACGGCGGCCCTGGCCGCCGACCGCCAAACCCGGCCGCCGAAACAGTCCATTTCGCCTATAAAAAGAGGCCCCGGCACTACGTTTTCGTCACTCAGTCTGTGTTGACGGACGCTCCTTCTCCCCTGCGCTCCTTGCGTTTTCTTTTACTGCTTTTCTGTATTTTTAATTTAGCTTTTATTGCTTTCTTGCTTTAATATTTGGCCACTTAAATTAAATTAATTCTAAATTAATATTCCCCAAACGAGGAGCTTAATCCGGAGTTTTTCAAGCTGAAGCTAAAAAGCGGTCACCGGTTAACTCAGGTAAATAAACAAAACTCTGCTCATTTAATTTTAGCACTTCATACATTCTTCTCTTCTACTCCTAATAATTCTATAACTGCATAAATGCATTCATGACATCTTTAGGCAAATAAACTGCCTCAATCAAATATGATTAAGCTTAAATACCCGGTTAATTAATAATCGTGGTATTAATGCTAAATCCGACAATATTGGCTAAAAAGCCTGGTTAATTAATAACTACGGTTAATTGCCTTTATTTCGAACAGTCCGGCTTAAGTCCAATTAATCAATAATTGTGGCTAAAAAGCCTTAATCAATCACCTTTTGGCAATAAATTGCCTACATTATAAATCAGTTAATCACTTCTGGCAAACAAATTGTCTATAAGTGAGATTGATCCTTTTTTAGCGACAAATCGCTTAAATCACAAATTTTGGCTAAAAGCCTTCAATTAATCACTTTGGCGACAAATCGCCTAACCAATTTTTGGCAACAAATTGCCTAAATCACATCAATTTTGGGCAACAATTGCCTAAATCATTCTTTTTGGCTAAAAGCCATTAAAACCAACATCTTTGGCATCAAATGCCTAAAACAATCAATCTTTGGCAAAATGCCTAAACAAAATGCACAAAGCATACACACACTCATGCATAAAGCATCCCCATTCAAAGCCCTTCAAAGAAGGCCTATCGAACTACGTTGACTTTGATCTTCCATTCAAACGGAAGTACGTAGGCACGTTAGGGATTTAACCCCGAGCGGCAAGTCAAAATCGCATAAACACATTTCATTGGTCCAATTACATCATTTACCCTGCAAAGCATTCATTCATCAGTTAGTTAATCAGCATGACATAGTCTCGGGATCCACCTCGGGTTCGCAGACCATGCCTTTACCATTGGGATAATTAATCTAGTAACTAGGTTAATTAAAATTGGAGTCATTTAGGGTTTTTCCTAGTTTACCCTAAAATAATTAAACAAGGTGGCGACTCATACATTCACGTGCATTTCTACCCTTAGTCATATGCATTCATATGCCATGATGTTTGGGGAGGGGTTCACAGTTTGGCGACTCTGCTGGGGACTTATGTAATCATTTTGCATGAAGAGGACTACAATTGCTATGTAAACTAACCTGCCCTTCTTTAGGGTATTATTTTACGATGCTTTGTTTTGCAGGGTACCTTGACACGAATCAAGTATTCTTTCTTTAAGAATACTGGATAAAGAAATTTGGATTTAATTGTAAAGTTTAATGAAAACATTTAAATTTGTTGATTTATTTGCACGATTGAGAATCTTTTTCTCCATTGCATAAAAAATGAATTTCTTCTCTCTCTGTTCAAATTTCTGAGTTTGGATAACAAGTAGCGCTGATCGGCAGGTCTTTTTGATTATGTCGACGGACAGCCAAAGCGTCCTTCCTGTTACCGCAAACCATCCCTAATCCTTTTAGGGGTGGCCCATGGGTATGCGTACCGTTGGACCCACGCGAAACTCTTTGTTTCACATGTGGTTAGGTATATCCTTACTCGAGGTTCAAGGGTCCCTTCATAAGCCAATTCTCTATTTGTGTCATAGCCTATAGAACCTATCCTTTAGGACTGTATGCACCTAATGATGCTGAATCATTCCATTAAAAATGAATTATGTTGTGATGTTGTGCGCATTCACGCATTCATCCCATACTTCAAAAAAAAAACATTCCATTTCAAAGCTAGAAAATCACATTTTGGTCCCTGAGACTTGAAAAATTACATTTTGGTCCCTGAGACCTGGAAAATTACATTTTGGCCACAGAGGCCCAAAAATTCTTAATTTGGCCCCAAAGGCCCAAAAATGCCCAATTTGGCCACAAAGGCCCAGAAGTTCACATTTTGGCCCCTAAGGCCCAAAAATTTCCAATTTGGCCACAGAGGCCCAAAAATTTCTAATCTGGCCATAGAGGCCCAAAAATTCTCAATTTGGCCCCAGAAGCCCAAGAATACCCATTTTGGCCACAGAGGCCCAAAAATTTTCAATTTGGCCACAGAGGCCCAAAAATTCTCAATTTGGCCCCTAAGGCCCAGAAGTTCACAATTTGGCCACTAAGGCCCAAAAGTTCACATTCTTGGCCACAGAGGCCCAAAAATTCCCAATTTGGCCCCAAGGGCCCAAAAATTCCCAATTTGGCCTAAGGCCCAAAAATTCACATTTTGGCCCTAAGGCCCAAAATTTTTTTTCTTGAGAACTTAGGGCCTTTCGAAAAGTCGAGGTGTCTAGCCCTAAGCACTCCACCTTACATATCACACCCCATTGGGTCCTATCCTAGATGTCCTAGCATACCAACACTACCCTACCTCACTATCTCACATAACCTATGAAAACACCTTATATAGGATAATCTAATCGTTTTGACTATGTCCTTTTACAGGTACCCCTCCGAAGACCACCTGTACCCGAAACACCAACTGAGCTCTCACCCACAAGTCCAACAACCCCGATTGCACCAATGGCATCACTGTCTGACATCCAAAACCTCATAGAACAAATGGAATCCAGATTAGAGGCTAGAATGAATGAGGCATTGGCTGCCCAGAGGACTGCACTATTAGCTGAACTAGGTGGTGGTAATGGAAATGGGGCTTCCGCTAGGGGAAGTGGACCTGCTGCCTCCAATCAGGGACCTGCTGCAGAACCGACAAACCCTACCCTTAACCTGGATGACATGCCCTCTAGAACTGCTTCTGAGCTGGAAGCTCAGAAAATGAGAGAGAAGCTGGAATTGTTGGAAAGGTCTATTACTGCCCTCAAGACACACAAGGAAGTGGTGGACATGGACTCCTTGTCCTTGTTCCCTGAAGCGAGACTGCCAACAAAATTCAAAATGCCCAACATGGATAAGTTTGACGGGACCACATGTCCCAAAACGCACCTGAAATTGTATGTGGGTGCCCTCAACCCGTTTGGCCTGAACAACGGCTCCTTGCTCAGTTGTTTCAACAATCTTTAACTGGTGCTGCATTAAGATGGTTTGTAAGCTTGGATCGTTCCAAAATGAAGAATTGGGAGGACATATGCAATGCTTTCAACACGCAGAACCATTATAATATCGAAGTGGATGTTACCCGGAGGGAGCTGGAAACCACTAAACAAAAGAACAATGAGTCCTTCTCCTCGTTCCTTTCGAGGTGGAGAGCCAAAGCTGCTCAAATGATCAACCGACCCTCTGAACAGGAACAAGTTGACATAATAATCAAGAATTTACTGCCTGTCTACCAGTCATAACTTCAAACACAGTACTTGCCCACGTTCCAATCGCTCATTGCGACTGCAACTAAGGTGGAAGACTTAATCCAGTTGGGTCAACTCAAAGAAGACTCATACAAGAAGCAGAATCATGCTGGACTTTGAAAAACCGCCTACAAGACTTGGTTGACAATGGGTCCATCATCCCCAAGAGCAAGCTGAACATCAACCAATCCCTTGCCTAACCATGGGATTAATGCAAAAAAAAAATTTGCTGAACAAGAATCGTTCGATCCTTTCGAACTTTTCTTAGAAATAAATAAAGTTTGTGCCTGAGAAGGTTGAGATCAAGCCTCCAAAAGAACAAGGGAATTGTTCAAGACCAACAACAACCTGTCTGATCGATTTAAGCATCGAGAAGAACAAAGTCACTACAGTCAATCCAATCCTAGTCCATCACAGTCCACCTAGAGTCTATCTTTTAGGGTCTAGTTCTTTCTTTTCATTTTCATTTCCATTCAAGTTTTTTTCATTCAGTTCAAATTTGTAAATCTAAGTGTCTTTTGTACATAGATTTTGTCTTATCAATAAAAAGGGATCAGTTTACGTTCCAATCATATTTATACTCTTTCCCTATCCTTTCCTGTGAAAGCAAAAAAAAAATCTAAAAAAATAATAAAAAATTAAAAAAAATGATGATAAAAAAAAGATAATAAAAATTGGCAAAGAAAAATGCATTCATTTGCTCTGCATCAATCAAAGCTGGGGGCATCCTGAGAAGCACCATTAAAGGGGAAGTTTTGAAGGGTAATCATGGAAAGGATCCAGCAAAGGGTACGCAAGACTTCAAATAGTACCGAGGCAAAGCCGATTGAAGGGGTTAGGGCCAGAATGGTTTCTCCGAAAACCCAGGAACGGAAGATGCTCCGACAGAGAGGTGTCTGAATTTTGAGCTTAAAAGCGACAGAATAAAGAAGTTATTGGGTTGGGTCTGCACGAAGTCGCAATGCTATCCATACACCTCAGAATCAAGTTGCCTCGAAATTCTTTATGGAGAGGCTGCTTCTAAGCAAGCAAAAGGAAAAACGGGGCAAAAGGAAAAACGGGACAAAAGGAACCCCTGGTCAAAAGGAATCCCTGGTCAAAAGGAAGCAAACAAAGCAAAAGAAAAAATGGGTCAAAAGGAGCTTCTGCACAAAAGAAAGAAATCAAGGACAAAGCTACAGGAAATCAAGTTGTCAAAAACGGGTCAACTGCAAGTTCTCCATTAAATTCAAGCCCATCAAGGGTAGATGACAAATCATTTCAGCCATAAGGACAAAGACCAAGCGGCTGCTCACATTTTGAAAAAGCAAGTTAAGAGAAGCAGTCATTTCCACAAATTGGATGACAGCAAATACCTTGAAAATCAAGCGCCAAGCATGGCACGAGTACAAGTGTCCATATAAACAAGGATCATTTCTCAAAACAAGGAAAAGGAAGAGTCCCCTCAAAATTCCTTATGAAGAGGAGAACCATTGAGGAAATAAGTTTCAAATTCAGAGGAAGATAAAGTTCAAGAAAAGGAATCAAATTAACCTCAAGAATTTAAACATGGCGAAGCCACAAACTCAAAGCATAAAAGCTTCTTCAACACTCAACCCACTCAAGTTACCACCACAATGTGGGTATTCAAAACTCTTTGTGATGAATACAAGTCATATTTCAGTCAACCAGTGGTAAAATCACTACAACAACAAAGTCAGATTCAGCTAGAGTCATCACTATCATACGAGCTCGAGTCAATAAGTTGATTCAACATCATCAAAGTCGGGAATAAATCCCACAAAGACATCCAGTCGGGAAGGAATCCCGCAAAGACATCAAGCCGGGAAGGAATCCCGCGAAGAAATCAAGTCAGAAATGAATTCTGCATAACATCAAGTCGGGAAGGAATCCCGCAAAGACATCCAGTCGGGAAGGAATCCCACAAAGACATCAAGCCGGGAAGGAATCCCGCGAAGAAATCAAGTCAGAAATGAATTCTGCATCAACATCAAGTCGGGAAGGAATCCCGTAAAAACATCCAGTCGGGAAGGAATCCCGCAAAGACATCAAGCCGGGAAGAAATCCCGCGAAAAAATCAAGTCAGAAATGAATTCTGTATTAATATCAAGCCGGGAAGGAGTCCCGAAGAAATCAAATCGAAAATGAATTCCAGAATCAGCAAGTCGGAAATAAATTCCACACCAAGGCGAAATTGAATTTTGCCCCAACAGCAGGTCAGAAATAAATTTCGCACCAAGACGAAAAGGAATTCCACGCTAACATCAAGTCGGAGATGGATTCCGCACCAGCCGAGCACGAAGTTCGCATCCCGGAAGGAACTACGAAGGACCTGATTCTCCCCATCCCTGAAGAGTTCTTGGAGATACGTAGGCAGCCACAAAGGCGCGGTCACAAACATAAGCTTGCATCATAAATAGCATTTTCTCTTTGCCAATATAAAAAAAAAATAAAAAAAAAAGAGAAGAAAAGAAAAAGAAAAGCTGGAGTTGAAAATCCGAAAGGACGGCTTCAGGCAAGAATTGAGCCCGCTAGGCTGAAAACCCGAAAGGGCGGTCTAGGCAAAAGTTAGGGCAAAGAGCCTGCTAGAGTTGAAAACCCGAAAGGGCGGCTACTAGGCAAAAGTTAAGGCACAAAAAAAAAAAACAAAAAAAAAAGAGGTGCTTTCATGAATTCTTTTAGAGAGTTCATTTTTGTAGGATAAACAGCAAAGTATGTCCTTAAAAAAAAAAAGTGCTTTCAAAGGTCTCCTTGGGAGTATATAAATCATTTTATCCAGGAATCACTGAGTTCCTTCGAGTCAAAATTCACTACAAGAAAAATTTGAGTCTCTAAATCGAGTCTCCAAAATCAAGTCTCCATCACCAGTGGTCATTCCACAATGAGTCACAAAAATCGAGTCATTCTCAAAAGTTCATTTTGAAAGCGTCACTCTTTGAGTCATTCCTCGAAAAAAAAAAGAGAGAGGAAAATGCCAATTCAATCCCCGGGGTTTCCAAAACAACCCTAAAAAAAATGTCAAACATAATCATTGAGAGGTAATTCTTTAATATCTCGTCTCCACTCGGACCATCGTTTCTTCGATCCTTTCAGACGAGCGATGTCATCCACATTGTTCGTTTCCTCGAGTCATATAAGTGGCTTTGTTCTCTTTGATTCCTCAATCGATTGGACAAGTACAACACCAATGTCTTGAAGTATTCCATGGTCAGCACCATTCTGGGGGCAAGAAGTGATAAGAACCTTCACCATTCTCCCATCATAGAAGTAATCACGGAATTTTTAGTCTTTCATTAAGAAGAAATTCTACTTCAGCTAATAAGGGCATCAATTCTCTCAAGCAGGGGGCAAAATCCTCCAAGTCGAATTCAGGGGCAAGTGTTATAAAAAAAAAAAAACATACACAACCCAGGGTGGAACCCAACCATCATCAATCTCTTTTACACAAACCCAGGGTAGAACCCGGTTAATGGTTAACCTTTTCTTTCACAATAAAACCTAGGGTGAAACCCTAACCAAGAACCAACCATTTTTCATCCAAAACCAAGCCATTGGATCATCTCGACTTTAGGTAGACCCTTGGTTCTCAAAGAAAAAAAAACAAAAATAAAACAAATCTCTTTTCAAGCCCTCATTAAGAGGCAAAACATCTTTTGAAGCCCTCATTAAGAGGCAAAACATCTTTTCAAGTCCTCTAAGAGGCAAAATCTCTTTTTCAAGCCCTCATTAAGAGGCAAAATCTCTTTTCAAGCCCTCATTAAGAGGCAAAACATCTTTTCAAGTCCTCTAAGAGGCAAAAACATCTTTAAGTTACAAACATAAATCCATGCATTTGATCATTTCAAAGAAAAAAAAACCCACGGCGGGGTTTCCTCCTCTGCCCATCCTCAAAATTTGCTCCTTCAGATAGCCACTGGCTCTCATAAATCATTTTTATGATAGCTAGTGGGGGACAACTGTGAATACTCAAATTTTGAGGCTCTAAAAGCCAGTTTTCCCGGCTGCGGCGATGGCGGCCGCCCTTAAAGGCGGCGGTAGCCGCTATCGCCGGCGGCGGCAGTCGCTTGTGAATACCCAAATTTTGAGGCTCGAAGAGCCAATTTTCCCGGACTACAAACAGTTCGACCGGACCAAAGGCCATTTTGGAAGTTCACCGAAAGTATGCCAATATGGTACTTGAAACGTCCGGGACGTCGTGAGGATCACGGAACTAGTCCCAGAATTTTTTTCGGAGGTCCGGAGCTCCCGGAAAAGCCTCTGGAGCGAGAATTAGCAAAACCACTAGGCACGGCGGCCCCGGCGGCCTGAGCCGCCGGCCGCTGAACCGAGCTGCCGAACCCGGCCGCCGAAACAGTCCATTTCGCCTATAAAAAGAGGCCCCGGCACTCCATTTTCATCACTCAATCTGTGTTGACGGACGCTCCTTCTCCCCTGTGCTCCTTGCGTTTTCTTTTACTGATTTTCTGTATTTTTAATTTAGCTTTTATTGCTTTCTTGCTTTAATATTTGGCCACTTAAATTAAATTAATTCTAAATTAATATTCCCCAAATGAGGAGCTTAATCCGGAGTTTTTCAAGCTGAAGCTAAGAAGCGGTCACCGGTTAACTCAGGTAAATAAACAAAACTCTGCTCATTTAATTTTAGCACTTCATACATTCTTCTCTTCTACTCCTAATAATTCTATAACTGCATAAATGCATTCATGACATCTTTAGGCAAATAAACTGCCTCAATCAAATATGATTAAGCTTAAATACCCGGTTAATTAATAATCGTGGTATTAATGCTAAATCCGACAATATTGGCTAAAAAGCCTGGTTAATTAATAACTACGGTTAATTGCCTTTATTTCGAACAGTCCGGCTTAAGTCCAATTAATCAATAATTGTGGCTAAAAAGCCTTAATCAATCACCTTTTGGCAATAAATTGCCTACATTATAAATCAATTAATCACTTCTGGCAAACAAATTGTCTATAAGTGAGATTGATCCTTTTTTAGCGACAAATCGCTTAAATCACAAATTTTGGCTAAAAGCCTTCAATTAATCACTTTGGCGACAAATCGCCTAACCAATTTTTGGCAATAAATTGCCTAAATCACATCAATTTTGGGCAACAATTGCCTAAATCATTCTTTTTGGCTAAAAGCCATTAAAACCAACATCTTTGGCATCAAATGCCTAAAACAATCAATCTTTGGCAAAATGCCTAAACAAAATGCACAAAGCATGCACACACTCATGCATAAAGCATCCCCATTCAAAGCCCTTCAAAGAAGGCCTATCGAACTACGTTGACTTTGATCTTCCATTCAAACGGAAGTACGTAGGCACGTTAGGGATTTAACCCCGAGCGGCAAGTCAAAATCGCATAAACACATTTCATTGGTCCAATTACATCATTTACCTTGCAAAGCATTCATTCATCGGTTAGTTAATCAGCATGACATAGTCTCGGGATCCACCTCGGGTTCGCAGACCATGCCTTTAACATTGGGATAATTAATCTAGTAACTAGGTTAATTAAAATTGGAGTCACTTAGAGTTTTTCCTAGTTTACCCTAAAATAATTAAACAAGGTGGCGACTCATACATTCACGTGCATTTCTACCCTTAGTCACATGCATTCATATGCCACGATGTTTGGGGAAGGGTTCACAAGGCGCTGAAGGTAAGGAACCAAGTGCTACTCTTTGATCTTCCACTTATTCAATTCTTGAGAGACTATCAGGATAGAGTTCCCGTAGCCTGCTAAATGCTTGCTCTGAAGGCTTAGTGTTGCTTTTAGTCCGCAATGCATGCTTCATACTCTACTTCATTATTCGTGACCTAAAAAGCCAGCTTGATACTGAAGGGTAGTCATTCCCCGTTGTAAATACTCAAATTTTGAGGCTCAAAAAGCCTGTTTTCCCGGACTGCAAACAGTTCGGCCGGGTCGGAAGCCATTCGGGAAGTTCACCAGAACTATGCCAATATGGTACTTGAAATGTCTGGAAAATTATGAGGATCGCAGAACTGGTCCTGGAATATTTTTTGGAGGTCCGGAACTCCCGAAAAAGCCTCCGGAACGAGAAAAAAAGCACACGGGTCGATGTGCCCGCCCTCAGGGGTGGGCACGCCCGCCCCCCCAGGGCGGGCCAGCCTACCCTCAAGGGCGGTCCAGCCCGCCCTCAAGGGGCAGCACGCCCGCCCCCTCTGGGGCGGGCATGCCCGCCACCAAGGGGCAGGCAGGACCGCCCTCGAGGGCGGGCAGGACCGCCCTCGGGTCTCCTTTTTTCCTATAAAATTGGCCCCGGGGCCTCCGTTTTTACCCACTCAGTCTGTGTTGACGGACGCTCCTTCTCCCTTACGCTCCTTGCGATTCTTTACTGCTTTCTGCATTTTTATTTAGCTTTATTATTTTCTTGCTTTGCTATTTGGCCATTTAAAATTAAATTAATTAATATTCCCTTAACGAGGAGCTTAACCTGGAGTTAAGAAGTGGCCGTCGATTAAATCAGGTACATGAACTAAAACTGTACCTATTTAATTTTAGCATGTCATACATTCTTCTCTTCTACTCCTAATAATTCTATAACTGCATAAATGCATTCATGACATCTTTAGGCACATAAACTGCCTCAATTAAATAAATTTAGGCTAAATGCCCGGTTAATAAATAATCGTGGTATTAAAGCCTAAACCCGACAATATTGGCTTAAAATACCTAGTTAATTAATAGCTATGGTGTAATCGCCTTTATTTCAAACAAATCTGGCTTAAGTCTAATTAATCAATAATTGTGGCTAAAAAAGCTTTAATTCAAACACGTTTTTCCCGGCAATAAATGGCCTACATTACAATTCGGTTAATCGATTTTCGGAAAATACATTGCCTATAAATTAGATTAAGTACTTTCAGCGACAAATCGCTTAAATCAATCTTTTGGCAAAATGCCTTAAAATTAATCAACTTATTTTGGCTAAAAGCCTTAAATCAATCATTTTGGCGACAATCGCCTAAAAAAATCATTTTTTGGCAAACTGATTGCCTAAATCAACCTTTTTGGCTAAAAGCCTTCAAATTAATCAATCTTTTGGCTAAAAGCCTTAAAATCACTCAATTTTTTGGCGACAATCGCCTAAATAATCATCTTTTGGCAAGCACTTGCCTAAAGTAAATCTTTTTGGCTAAAAGCCACTAAAATCAACATTTTTGGCATCAAATGCCTAAAACAATCAATTTTCAGGCAAAATGCCTAAACAAAATGCACAAAGCATACACACACTCATGCATTCAGCATACCCATTCAAAGCCCTTCAAAGAAGGCCTATCGAATTACGTCGACTTTGATCTTCCATTCAAACGGAAGTACGTATGCACGTTTGGGATTTAACCGCGAGCGGCAAGTCAAAATCACATTTCATTGGTCTAAATCACATTAATCACCCTGCAAAGCATTCATTCATAGGTTAGTTCATCAGCATGACATAGTCTCGGGATCCATCTCGGGTTTGTAGACCATGCTTTAACATTGGGTTAATTAATCTAGTAATTAGGTTAATTAAAATTGGAGTCAACTTAGGGTTTTTTCCTAGTTTACCCTAAAATAACTAAACAAGGTGGCGACTCACACATCACGTGCATTTCTTCCTTAGTCACATGCATCCATATGCATTTGATGTTTTGGGGAGGGGTTCACAGTTTGGCGACTTCACTGGGGATCTGTGCAATCGTTTTGCATAAGTGGACTACAGTTGTTGTATAAACTAACCTGTCCTTCTTTAGGGTATTATTTACTATGCTTTGTTTTGCAGGGTTCCCCAATAAAAAAAAATCCAGTATTCTTTCTTTAAGAATATGGGATAAGGAGAATTTGAACTTGATTGTACAACTAAATTAAAATATTTTGAATTTGTTGATCTATTTGCACGATTGAGAATCTTTTTCTCCATTGCATAAAAAATGAATTTCAAATGAATTTTTTCTCTCTCTGTTCAAACTTCTGAGTCTGGATAGCAAGTAGCGCTGATCGGCAGGTCTCATTGATTATGTCGACGGACAGCCAAAGTGTCCTCCCTGTTACTGCAAACTGCCCCTAATCCTTTTGGGGGTGGCCCATGGGTATGCGTACCGTTGGACCCACGCGAAACTCTTTGTTTCACATGTGGTTAGGTATATCCATACTCAAGGTTCAAGGGTCCCTTATAAGTCGATTCTCTATTTGAGTCATAGCCTATAGAACCTATCCTTTAGGACTGTATGCACCCAATGATGTGAACCATACCATTAAATAGATTATGACGTGTTGTTATGCGCATTCACGACATATCATAAACATGAGGTAAACACAAAGAGAGCATGAAACACTCTTCTCATTCATGCACGGTTGGACAAAAGAGTCGATCTACATCAGTTACCCTGACACACCAACCACTGTACCTAATCCAGCTACCCTTATCCTTACAGGTGCCCACGATCCACGTGCCCACATCTGTGCCAGCCACACCTACAGTACTATCACCAACTTCACCAGCTTCACCAGCTTCACCTACAACCTCAACAGCTTTACCTGCACCAATGGCATCGCTCGCTGATATCCAAACCCTCATTGAACAACTGGAGGCCAGAATGGAGGCCAGAATGAATGAGGCCCTGGCCGCCCAAAGGGCTGCCCTAATAGCCGAATTGGGTAATGGGAATGGTAATGGAAATGGGGCTTCCGCTGGGGGAAGTGGACCTACTGCCTCCAACCAAGGTCCTGCTACTGAACCTATAAACCCTGCCCTGAACCTGGATGATATGCCCTCCAAAACTGCTTCTGAGCTGGAAGCTCAGAGAGTGAGAGAGAAGCTAGAACTCCTGGAAAGATCTATCACTGCTCTCAAAACCCACAAAGAAGTGGTAGACATGGACTCCTTGTCCTTGTTCCCTGAGGCAAGACTGCCAACCAAATTCAAAATGCCCAACATGGACAAATTCGATGGAACCACTTGTCCTAAAACTCATTTGAAAATGTATGTGGGTGCCCTTAACCCATTTGGATTGAGCAGCGAGCTCCTTGCTCAGTTGTTCCAACAATCTCTGACAGGTGCTGCTTTAAGATGGTTTGTCAGCTTAGACCGCTCTAAGATGAAAACATGGGAAGACATCTGTAATGCCTTCAATTCACAGTATCACTATAACATGGAGGTGGATGTTACTCGTAGGGAACTAGAAACCACCAAGCAGAAAAACAATGAACCCTTTTCCTCGTTCCTTATGAGGTGGAGGGCCAAGGCTGCCCAGATGATTAACCGGCCTTCTGAGCAAGAACAGGTAGACATAATAATAAAGAACCTGCAACCCGTCTACCAACAGCAGCTACAAACCCAGTACCTACCAACATTCCAGTCACTCATTGCCACTGCTACGAAGGTAGAAGATCTGATTCAAATGGGGCAACTGAAAGAAGACTCAGGAACCTCAAAGTACAAGAAACCTAGCCAAGCTAGTAAAGTCCACAAAGTGGCAAGCATCACCCCCACTAACCCTTTGCATGTGGGGAACATGAGAAATGGCAATCAGTCCAGAAGAACCTATACTGATCTCGGGATGCCAATCCTTTTGGTTTTCCGAGAGGCTATCAAGGCCAACTACATCAAGCCCTTGGAAGCAAGGCCACCACCAAACCCATTACCAAGAAATTACAAAGCTGATGAATACTGTGAGTACCATCAGGGGTATGGGCAGAAGACTGAAGCGTGTTGGACGCTTAAGAACCGTATCCAAGACTTGGTGGACAACGGCTCTATTATTCCGAGAAGTAAGCCAAACATTAGCACTAATCCTTTACCAAATCATGGGGTAAATGCTATTGTTGCTGACCAGGAACTGATCGATCCTATCGAACTATTCCTAGAAATGAATAACATCTGTGTCTTGGATCTGAATGACCTAACCGAAGAGCTTGATGCTATAACCAGGAGCGGGAGACAATATGAACCGTTAGTTTTGGACAAAATCCAAAATAAACCCTACCAGAGGGCAGAGGAGCTAAAAGAATACCCGGTACTTGCACAACTAAAAAAGACACAAGCTAGGGTATCAATCTGGGAACTTCTAGCATCATCCTTTCCTCATCGCCAAGCTCTTTGCAAGGCTTTGAGTCAACTTCAGACATCAGTGGAGGTTAGCCCTGAAGTGCTAGTATCCACCCTTACCTAATCATCAAAAATGCAGAGCATCGGGTTCTCTGACGATGACTTACCCAAGGAGGGAGGCAGTCACAACAATGCCCTCTATGTTACCGTCCAGACCAGAGACAAAACTGTGCCCATGGTTCTCATTGTTAATGGGTCAGCACTAAACGTTTGCCCACTAAGGGTAGCCAGCTGTCTGGGGTTGGAGGAAACAGATTTCACTCCATCGGACCAAATAGTGAAGGCTTATGACAGTACCCGGAGGGAAGTGTTAGGGGTTGCTACACTGAAGTTAACAGTTGGGTCGGCTGCGATGGAAGTCCCATTCCAGGTAATTGATGTACCGACTAGCTTCAATCTGCTCCTGGGCCGACCCTGGATACATCATACTAAGGCAGTACCCTCATCCTTGCACCAAAAGGTCAATTTTCCCTATGAGGACAAAGTTATCACCATTCAAGGGGATGACTACAGCCAGCTGAAAAAGCCAAAGGGCCAGCCTCTCTTTGAGGTTAACCCTGAAACTGCTAATTTACCCCTTTCTGGATTTCAATATGACACCGTGCAGTTCATAGAGGGAAAGACTGCAAGCTCTCGAATTCTCTTTGACTTCGGGACGGTGCAAATGAACTGCATAGTGCCTCTGATGCTGAAAATGTCCTATCTGCCAGGAATTATTATGGCAAGATCCGGATAAACATACCCCGCACTACAAGCCTGGGAGTGTCCGGTGAATAAGGGGACCTATGGACTAGGCTACGAGCCTACTGACGAGGACCGGGCTGAAAGAGGTAGAAGGGGAAGGAAGGAGAGTATACGGATGCGGCCTTACCTCTTGACTCTGAATGGTTACTTCTACAAACCGGGAGAACCGATTCCTTATCGTGGCTTCCAGGAACCATTCCGCTGCCCTGCTGCCAAGAAGATGCTGCCTGGGTTAGAGATATTCTCAGATGTCTGGGGCAACAAGCCCGAAACCATAACTGAACTGGAGGCGGAAGACTTCATGCAGCCTAGTCTCTTTGACGAGGTTGCAGTTATCACCGGAAGTGACGAGAATCGAGACTTGCTCAACCTGATCAAGCCAAGCGGAGGACCTCTCACCAACTGGTACGCCGAGGAGGATCGCACTGCTGATAGACCCCCTCCTGAGTCAAACCAAGAGTCAAAATCAGTAACAAAGTCCTGTATTGAGTTCAAGTCTGACCCTGAGTCTGAAACCGAGTGAGAGTCCAGTTCTAGTTCTGAGTCGTCTATGTCGGATCTAGAAGATCCAGATTTCAAATTCGATGTAATTTTTGAAGACGATTCCGTCAATATCAATAAAGGCTTGCAAATTCTTGACTACCCTGCGTGTCTATCTTTCCAAGCATTTCCAAGCAAAAATAATCAAATAAATGAAATAAAAAATGAAAAGGAAAAAATAATAATTGGCAAAGAAGAAAATGAACATACATACATTGCATCTGATTGTATGAACAGGGATCAAGTCAGTGAATGTTTGAAGAAGTTTGCAGATTGTTTCATGTGGAAGGCAAGTGACATCACGGGAATCGACCCAGCAATAGTGGTGCACAAGATTCCGGTATACCCTGAGGCTAAGCCAGTAAAACAGAAGCTTAGAAGACTGAAGACAGAATGGTCCTTGAAAATCAAGGAGGAAGTTGCCAAGCAACTGGAGAACAAGTTCATAGAACCCATTGCTTACCCGACATGGTTAGTAAACATTGTGCCGGTTCCTAAGAAGGATGGAAAAGTCAGAATGTGTGTGGATTATCGGGATTTGAATAAAGCATGTCCAAAGGACGACTTCCCCCTGCCGCATATTGACTTGCTGGTTTACCGAATGGCTGGACACGAGATGGTCTCCTTGACCGATCTCGCTGTCGGGTACAACCAAATAATGATGCATCTACCAGACAAAGAGAAAACGGCATTCATCACGGAGTGGGGAACCTACTGCTACAGGGTCATGCCTTTTGGGCTCAAAAATGCCGGGGCAACCTATCAAAGAATGGCGACAACCATCTTCCATGACATGATTCACAAAGAAGTCGAAGTGTATGTGGACGACATGGTTGTCAAATCAAAAACAGCTGAAGAGCATGCAACAGCACTTGAGAAGTTCTTCCTTAGACTTCGAAAGTACAACTTGAAGCTCAACCCGGCGAAATGTCTATTTGGAGCTACATCCGGAGTATTTCTGGGGCACATGGTCAGTCGAAAGGGCATAGAGATTGACCCTTCAAAAGCCAAGGCCATTTTGGAAATGCCAGCACCGAGGACAGAAAAAGAAGTTCGGGGTTTCCTGGGAAGGCTACAGTACATCAGACGGTTCATTAATCAATTGGCCGATACTTATGGTTCGATTTTCAAATTACTCAGGAAAGGAGTAGCGGTTAAATGGAATGAGGATTGCCAGAAAGCTTTCAACCAAGTCAAGCAATATCTGCTATCCCCACCAGTTTTACAGCCACCAAGGCTAGGAAAGCCTTTGTTATTATACCTATCAGTGACAGAAGAAGCGATAGGTGCAATGCTAGCTCAACAAGCAGAAGATACAAGGATAGAAAATGCCATGTATTATTTAAGCAAAAGGATGCTAGAATACGAGCTAAAATACAACAAGATAGAGAAGTTGTGTCTGGCCCTAGTTTGGGCCTGTACAAAGCTGCAGCACTACCTCTCGTCTTACACAACCTATGTCATTTCTGAATCGAACCCTTTGAAATTCCTTATGGAGAGGCCGGTTCTTGACTGTAAGATGGCTAAGTGGGTATCAGTGCTCGCAGCGTATGATTTAAAATTTGTACAACGGAAGGCAGTGAAAGGTGGAGCCTTGGCTGACCAGTTAGCAGAATTACCGGTCGAAGACCAAATGCCAAAGGTAGAATTTCCTGACGAAGACTTATTGAGCTTGGAAAGTGAAGTCTGGGAAATGTACTTTGATGGAGCTTCAAATTACCATGGAAACGGGGTTGGAGTCGTATTCAAAACTCCTTGTGGAGAATACATCCCAATCGCAGTCAAATTGGATTTCGACTGCACCAACAATGAAGCCGAGTATGAAGCTTGCATCAAGGGGTTAGAAGCGGCCCTGGAAATGGAAATAAAAGTCCTCAGGGTTTTCGGGGATTCCAATTTAATAGTCTCCCAAGCCTTGAGAAAATGGAAAATTAAGGAAGAGCTTTTGGTTCCTTACCTACAATGCTTAGACGAACTGGCCCAACAGTTTGAGGAACTATCTTTCCACTACCTGCCGCGCCCCAAAAATCAGTTTGCGGATGCCCTAGCTACCTTGGCCTCCATGGTAAATATAGGAGAGGACCAAGTCATTCGACCTCTGACAGTTCGACTACAAAAACAGCCAGCTCATATCATGAATGTAGTGGATGACAAGCCCTGGTATTGGGATATACAGAATTATCTTCAGAATGAAGCCTACCCGGAGGGATCCACTAAAACTGATCAACGGACATTGAGACAGTTAGCCTCTAGATATTACCTTACTAAGGGAGTTTTGTATAAAAGAAGTTGGAACGATCTGCACCTAAGGTGCGTTGATGAAGGAGAAGCTCAAAACATCATGAATTCCTTACATAATGGGGAGTCCGGTCCACATATGCACGGGATAGCCTTGGCTCGAAAAATCATGAACCTAGGTTATTACTGGTCAACCATGAATGCAGATTGCGTGAGGCACGCGCAGAAGTGCCATGAATGTCAAATTTTTGCTAAGCTGCAAAAGCAGCCTCCGGTCAATCTGAATCCCATTACTTCACCATGGCCTTTCGCAACTTGGGGCATAGACGTGATCGGAAAGATCCATCCAAAGGCTTCCAATGGCCATCAATTCATCCTGGTTGCTGTTGATTATTTCACTAAGTGGATTGAGGCAGCTTCTTATTCGGTTTTGAATGCCAAGAAGGCAGCACAGTTCGTTCGTACCAACATCCTTTGTCGGTATGGAACACCATTTGAGATCATTACTGACAACGGGTCTCACTTTCAAAGTGAATTTTCAGACCTACTGAAGCAAAAGAAGATTCAGCATCACAAGTCTTCACCCTATCGCCCACAGACAAATGGGGCCGTAGAGGCTGCAAACAAGGCTATAAAGGTCATTTTGCAGAAGACAGTTCAAAAGCATAGAGCTTGGCACGAACAATTGCCAAATGCCTTATGGGGATACAGGACTTCAATCAGAACACCTACTGGGGCAACCCCGTATTCCTTAGTATATGGCATGGAAGCAGTGTTGCCTATTGAGCTGGAAGTTCAGTCGGCGAGGGTTATCCGGGAACGCCAGATCAGCGAAGCAAATTGGGCTGAGAATTATCATTTGCAACTCTTGGGTATGGATGAAAAGCGATTGCGAGTAATCCACCAAAATCAAGTTTATCAAAGAAGAATGGCGCGGCATTTCAATAAGAAGGTCAAAGACCGGAAACTAGAAGAAGGTTGTTTGGTTCTGAAGGAGATTAGACAACCAATCATAGATCCACGTGGGAAGTTCCGTCCTCATTAGGCTGGACCCTATGTGTTAAAGAAGATATTGTCAGGCGGAGCCGTTATTTTGACTGATTTGGATGGTTTGGAATTTGCTAATCCATGTAATTTAGATCAGTTAAAAAGATATTTTGTGTAATTGTAATCATTGCATAATGTAAGATGAACTACATTAGACCTGATTCTCTTTAGAAAAAAGAAATTATATATCGGAGATATGTAGGCAGCCCTCTTTGGGCGCGGTCTAAACATTTCATAATTTCATTCTTCTTTGCCAAATAAAAAAAAGAAGAAGAAAACAAGAAAAAAAAAGAAAAACCTGCTAAGTCGAAAACCCGAAAGGGCGGCTTAGGCAAAAGTCGGGGCCCGCTAAGCTGAAAACCCAAAAAGGGCGGCTTAGACAAAAATGGGTAAGCTCGCTAAGTTGAAAACTCGAAAGGGCAGCTTAGGCAAAAATTAGAGCTTGAAATAAATAAAGTTGGAAAATGCTTGGAAAGCTAAATGATTTTCTCAATTTAAGCTAAAAAGTCAAATCTCATTCCAATAGCAGCCCAAAGTCAGGCGAAAAGCAAAAGAGTCCAAACAAATAATGAAGTCTGAATCCAAGTCTAAAGCAAAAAAATACATCCAAAGGAAAAAAATCCAAAAGCCAAATAAAAGTCAAAATAAAAGACAACAAAAGTCCAAAAGCCTATAGGAGTCTAGATGTCCCGTCTCCTCCGTGGAGAAACATCCTCTGAGTCATCCTTAGCTGTTAAACTCTGTCCAGCCTCGCCTGTCCGAGGAGCCAACACAATCTCCTCCCCAGTCCTAGCCTCATCATCAGCGTCAGTCTGAGCCCAACCTTCGAGTACACTCAGCAGTGCAGTCCTCCTCGATCTCTCAATCGGCCAGACAGCGGCAATGAACCAAGCCCGATACTCAGGAGAAGTCTGAACACCGGTAGGGTTAGGTAAAGGCCTAACCATACGATGATCTCTAACCCAAGCACTAAGGACGGCACGAGTAACGCCCGGGGTAATGGCCGAATTAGCCGGGATATCATCTACAATTAGGACAGTCTGGTCTATCCCCATTTGCCTCAAAACGCGCGAAGCACAGTACCAAGTACAGTGTCTGAGGCCTAAAAGGTAAACCCGAGAATGGCGAAAGCTGACCTGGATGAAGCGGGTGATGTTGTACCATGAGATGAACCACAGTATCTCATTTGGACCCAACTCAATTAGCCATGAAGTCCATGAATCAGTAGATGGGTGGGTGATCAAAATCCTCCGCATACGATACTGAGTGGGATTAAAGGGCAAGAGAGTAGGAGTAGCAACCACTTGAAGGTGGTCCTTCAACCAGACCTGAGTAATGGATCCTTTCTATTACAAGGGAATAAAGTAAAAAAGAGAGGAAAAGATAAGAAAGATAACAAAGGGAAATACCTGGAGAATGATGGGAGAAACTGTCCAGTCATCAAACCCTAAAGCAGCCCTGTCAAGACTTCTAATAGTCTCTGCCAGCACAATGCTACCAATACAACCCATATCCTCCATTTGCCAAACCATGGGTCAGAGGCGCAAATCCCCAAAACCTGGGTCCTGGTTAAACAAGAAGCCAGCCAATAAACAGAAAACCAAGGCCCGCATCCTCAGCCTCATCCGGTTTGGGTCATCTGGGCAAGCCTCTGAGAATTCGTCAATCAGAGGCAGCAAAATTGCTTTTTGGTCATCAACGATCATAGCCTTAGCTTGGGGTCGGCTAAACTGAAACAGGGTTTCAAATGACCTAACATACCCAATTTTTACCTCATGCTTGACCAAAGGGGCATTGGGGTCACACCCTATAATGGCACAAAACTCCTCAAAGAGAGGGCACATTTCCTCCATCATCGCCCCAAATCGGAAAACGTGGGTTTCAGGGTCCCAAAGTTTAATACAGGCCCGTAAAAAATCCCAATCAATTACTACACCCCTAAGAGTAACAATAGGAGAAAGACCGTACCTTCCTAGGTTGATCTTTTCGACTTTGGAAAGACTCCTGGTCCAGCTGTGCATGCTATGGTTGTAAAAGGGATTCATGTCTTTTTTTTTCTTAAAAAAAAAAAAAAAAAAAAAAAGGAGAAAAGAAGAGAGAGAAAAGAGAAAAACTATGGAAAACTGTTTTCTGGCACGAATCGCGAGAAAGAATAAAAAAAAACTGAAACAGCTTTTTTATATAGAAAGACGCCCGCCCAGCCGAGGCGGGCACGCAAAAAAAAAAAAAAGGGGGGGTCCAGCAATAGAATTATTTTTTTTTTTTGACTGAAGTAAATAAACATGCATACACATAAGTTGTTAAGTACTAATCAAGTGCAGGTACAGTCAAAGGTCAGTACAAATTACAGGAAAGAAAACAAGTAAAATCTAAGTATCAGCGACGAGGTCTCCTCCTCCTCTGGTCATCAAAGGCCCGCAGAGTCCAGGCTGAAGTTAGTTCCTCCTGCATACCGAGAACTAGCTCCATCATCTGACTGACTAATCCGACGGGAACCTAAAAAAAAAAAATTTCTTTTAAGTCAGTATCAAGTCTCTTATGAATCCTTTTTGGGAAAGTTTTATTAATCTGTACCTCAGTGATGTCATCAGGAGGAAGAGCTAGGCGATTCACATTTCCGAGAGAGACCTCCCGAAGAGACGAAGTACCATCAGGAGTGTAATAGGGAATGCTGTATGGAAGGTGCAAGTTGGCCAAGCCAGGATGAACTGACCCGGTAGCCTCTAAAATAGCCCGGGGAACCCTGAAAGCACCAACCGAATGGCTAGGGCCATCCCGAGATGGACCCTCCATCGGAGTGGAAGAAGAGGGATGGGTTGTAGGCCTCCTCCTTGGAGTCCTGGCCGAGGGGCCTGAAGCCCAAGAAGAACGAGTGCCAAGCGGCTGGGAAGGAGTCGACCTCGGAAGACTGTTAAGCCAAGATCCAATAGGCTGCGTCAGAAACATCTGGCAAAATTCATCATAATCCCCACTCCGGATAAATTCCATATGCGGAATACCCTCAGTATGGGCATCGATAAGAATCATCTGTTTGCCCGCTCGCAGGTCCTCAGGAGGAGGATGAGGAACGGAGCGGTAGCCCCTAATCTGGAAGTCCACTCTCTCACCCAGATAATAGCGTCTCAAGACAGGATGTGACAAGATAACCCGCCGCCGAGACAAGGCCTCTGATCGCCGGAAATGGGGATTAGCCTCAATCAAACTTTGGAGTCGGGCATTCATCACCCCCACCTCAACCTATGTAAGAGAAGCAAATGTGTTAATAAATCTTTTTTATTTTCCACATACTCAAGGAAAATTAAAAGGCACTCACCTGCTCCATGGTACAAGTGTCAAAGAAGGTCCGCAGGTCCCCTAAAGACTTCTTGCGTAGAACAGACCAGTGATTTGCTCGGTACCACCTCCAAGCCAAAGGTACCAACCCTAATCCAAGATCAGTATGAGTCAGCTCTGGGCGGATGTAAGGAAAATACTCAAAAGCCCAAGTCTGCAAAACGAAGCAAAGAATCAGTGAAAAAAAGCAAAAAAAGAGAGACAACACAGAATGAGGATATGTTCTTTACATTACCTCCCAGAAATAGTAGGTCCCGCTGAGCTTACAGTGGCCTCGACTCAGATCGCACATATCATCATACATGCGGCTCAGAATAGCGCCGGCCCAGTCGTACTCAGTAAGATGGGCCAAGTCTTCCAAACTCTTTAGAATAGAAGGATTAAACTTCTCTTTCCTGTTAGACCAGAAGGTCGAAGCAAATAGCAGCAACAGAGTGAATCTAGCTACCTGAGTAGCCGTTAGCTCTCCCTGCCTGTGTCTAGCATAAATGTCGGGGGCCTGGAGGGATAGCCAGTGTCTCGAAATACTCAGAATAGGGGCAGAAGAGCTAGGTCTGACAATTCGGGGCAGGTCAATCCCTATCAGCTCCATCATCCGATCAGGGGTGACCTCAGTCCTCCAGTCGTCATACAGCTCGATCGACCGAGTGCCAAAAGGAATCCCGGAGATCACCGAAAAATCAGTCGGGGTCATCGTCATCTCACCCCAAGGGAAATGGAAAGTGTTGGTGGTGTCCCACCATCTCTCAGCCAGCGCACCCAGTAGGCTCTTGTAATTCTGCTTACCCAGCTCAAGATGTCTTAAAAAGTCCAGATGAGAGGGACTGATGATGGCTCCGACTGGGTTGTTGTGGTCAAATATGTCAATTGGGATCTCAGCAACAGAGGACTCGCCTACATCCAGCCTAATGTATGAATCCTAAAAGGTAAAGTGGCTTAAGATTATTCTTTAGTTCCTTACTAAGGATAATGTCTTAATTCTCTCCTGGCATGCATACTAATAAGACGGTAAGTGCAGGAAAATAAAATTTGTCTTTCTCTTCACAGTTTGGCCATAGAGGCCCAAGAAATCACGATTTGGCCTAAGGCCCGAAAATTCACAATCAGAACACCGAGGCCCAAAATTTTCACCATTTGGCCTAAGGCCCAAATAATAAATAAATGAGAGTGACAGGGAACTGACCTGGGCATAGACACCGGTGACAGAAGCATGAGTGTCGGCATCTGCTATCACACGAATTTCGTCAAGAGAAATCCCCAGGGATTCCAGAAAATCCTCATCGCTACTATGACTCGAAGAAGTCATTGATAAAGGAAAGATGAGAGAATTTAAGAAAGATCTTTAGAGTAAAAAGATAGAAATGAATGAAAAATGAAAAATTTGAGCTATTTATAAAAAAAGGGGGCCAAAAGGCGGGTCTTCTCGACGCATCTGTTTTTCGCCTCCAAAATTTGTGTTTCAGACAACCACCGACTCCCATAAATCATCTTTATGGTCGTCGGTGGGGGGCAACTATGAATACTCAAATTTTGAGGCTCAAAAAGCCTGTTTTCCCGGACTGCAAACAGTTCGGCCGGCCGGCCGGAAGCCATTCGGGAAGTTCACCAAAACTATGCCAATATGGTACTTGAAATGTCCGAAAAATTATGAGGATCGCAGAACTGGTCTCGGAATATTTTTTGGAGCTCCGGAACTCCCGAAAAAGCCTCCGGAATGAGAAAAAAAGCACACGGGTCGATGTGCCCGCCCTCAGGGGTGGGCACGCCCACCCCCATGGGGCAGGCATGCCCGCCCCCATGGGGCAGGCATGCCCGCCCCCCCAGGGCAGGCCAGCCTACCCTCAGGGGCGGTCCAGCCCGCCCACCGCCCTCGGGTCTCCTTTTTTCCTATAAAATTGGCCCCGGGGCCTCCGTTTTTACCCACTCAGTCTGTGTTGACGGACGCTCCTTCTCCCTTACGCTCCTTGCGATTCTTTACTGCTTTCTGCATTTTTATTTAGCTTTATTATTTTCTTGCTTTGCTATTTGGTCATTTAAAATTAAATTAATTAATATTCCCTTAACGAGGAGCTTAACCTGGAGTTAAGAAGTGGCCGTTGATTAAATCAGGTACATGAACTAAAACTCTGCCTATTTAATTTTAGCATGTCATACATTCTTCTCTTCTACTCCTAATAATTCTATAACTGCATAAATGCATTCATGACATCTTTAGGCAAATAAACTGCCTCAATTAAATAAATTTAGGCTAAATGCCCGGTTAATAAATGATCGTGGTATTAAAGCCTAAACCCGACAATATTGGCTTAAAATACCTAGTTAATTAATAGCTATGGTGTAATTGCCTTTATTTCAAACAAATCTGGCTTAAGTCCAATTAATCAATAATTGTGGCTAAAAAAGCTTTAATTCAAACACGTTTTTCCCGGCAATAAATGGCCTACATTAGAATTCGGTTAATCGATTTTCGGCAAATACATTGCCTATAAATTAGATTAACTACTTTCAGCGGCAAATCGCTTAAATCAATCTTTTGGCAAAATGCCTTAAAATTAATCAACTTATTTTGGCTAAAAGCCTTAAATCAATCATTTTGGCGACAATCGCCTAAAAAAATCATCTTTTGGCAAACTGATTGCCTAAATCAACCTTTTTGGCTAAAAGCCTTTAAATTAATCAATCTTTTGGCTAAAAGCCTTAAAATCACTCAATTTTGTGGCGACAATCGCCTAAATAATCATCTTTTGGCAAGCACTTGCCTAAAGTAAATCTTTTTGGCTAAAAGCCACTAAAATCAACATTTTTGGCATCAAATGCCTAAAACAATCAATTTTCAGGCAAAATGCCTAAACAAAATGCACAAAGCATACACACACTCATGCATTGCTGCACGTGTTCATGAAGTCCAAAGGAATGGACCAGTATGTGTACATAGACAATGACGATGATGAAGAACTTGAATTGAAGCAAACTACCCCTCTGACTTACAAGATGCTGAAAGTGGCAAAGTATGATGGTAATGGTGATCCTAAGGTGCACCTCATGCAATACATGTCAATTATGGAGTTGGCCGGTCTACCATCAATGGAAATTATGAAAATGTTCTTGATGTCCTTAACTGGGTCTGCCCAAACTTGGTATTATAATCTTGAGAAGAAGGTGAGAAGGGATTAGAACGAGCTCACCATAGTTTTCCTAAAAGAGTATGCTTAAAACCTTCAAATGAGTGTCAATTTGAGGGATTTGGAAGCAACTGTGCAGAAACAAGATGAGACCTTTACTAGTACATGGCTAGGTGGATAGCTGTGAACCCCTCCCCAAAACATCAAGCATATGAATGCATGTGACTAAGGGTAGAAATGCACGTGGATGTATGAGTCGCCACCTTGTTTAATTATTTTAGGGTAAACTAGGAAAAACCCTAAGTGACTCCAATTTTAATTAACCTAGTTACTAGATTAATTAACCCAATGTTAAGGCATGGTCTACGAACCCGAGGTGGATCCCGAGACTATGTCATGCTGATGAACTAACCCAAAACCATGAATGCTTTGCAGGGTAAAATGATATAATTGGACCAATGAAAATGCTTATGTGATTTCGACTTGCCGCTCAGGGTTAAATCCCAAATGTGCCTACGTACTTCCGTTTGAATGGAAGATCAAAGTCAACGTAGTTCGATAGGCCTCTTTTAGAGGGCTTTGAATGGGTATGCTTTATGCATGAGTGTGTGTATGCTTTGTGCATTTTGTTTAGGCATTTTGCCAAAGAGTTGATTGATTTGATTGTTTCAGGCATTTGATACCAAAAACGTTGATTTTAATGGCTTTTAGCCAAAAAGATTGATTTAGGCAATTGTTGCCAAAAATTGATGTGATTTAGGCGATTGTCACCAAAATGCTTGATTTTAAGGCTTTTAGCCAAAATGATTTGATTTAGGCAAATGTTGCCAAAAATTGTTGATTTTAAGGCTTTTAGCCAAAATGATTTAATTTAGGCAAATGTTGCCGAAAAAAAATTGGTTATTCTTACTTATAGGCAATTTGTTTGCCTAAAGTAATTAAATGAACTACAATGTAGGCAATTTAATGCCAAAGGAACGTGATTAGTTAAGGCCTTTTAGTCACAATTATTGATTAATTGGACTTAAGCCGAAAATTGTTCGAAATAAAGGCAATCATACCATAGCCATTGATAGACTGGATATTTTAAGCCAATATTGTCGGATTTTAAGCTTTAATACCACGATTATAAATTAAACGGGCATTTAGCTTAATCATATTTTAATTGAGGCAATTTATTTGCTTAATTGATGATATGAATGCATTTATGCAATTGTAGAATTAGGAGGAGTAGAAAAGAAACATGCATGAAGTGCTAAAATTAAATAGGCAGAATTTAATTTGCGTACCTGATTTAATCGACGGCCACTTCTTAACTCCAGGTTAAGCTCCTCGTTAAGGGAATATTAATTAATTTAATTTTAAATGACCAAATAACAAAACAAGAAAATAATAAAGCTGAATAAAAATGCAAAAAAGCAATAAAGAATCGCAAAGAGCGTGAGGGAGAAGGAGTGTCCGTCAACACAGACTGAGTGAGTCAAAATGGAGGCCCCGGGGCCAATTTTATAGAAAAAAAAGGAGACCCGAGGGCGGTCCTGCCCGCCTTGGAGGGCGGGCGTGTTGCCCCTTGGGGGCGGGCGTGCCCGCCCCAGTGGGGCGGGCTGGACCGCCTTTGAGGGCGGGCTGGACCGCCCTTGAGGGTGGGCCCAGGGCGGGCACATCGACCCGTGTGCCTCTTTTCTCGTTCCGGAGGCTTTTTCGGGAGTTCCGGACCTCCAAAAAATATTCCGGGACCAGTTCCGCGATCTTCATAATTTTCCAGACATTTCAAGTACCATATTGGTATAATTCTGGTGAACTTCCCGAATGGCCTCCGGCCCGGCCGAACCATTTGTAGTCCGGGAAAACAGGCTTTTTGAGCCTCAAAATTTGAGTATTCACAGTTGCCCACCACCGGCGACCATAAAGATGATTTATGGGAGTCGGTGGTTGTCTGAAACACAAATTTTGGAGGCGAAAAACAGACGCGTCCAGAAGACGCGCCTTTTGGCCCTTTTTCTTTATAAATAGCTCAAATTTTTCACTTTTCATTCATTTCTATCTTTTTACTCTGAAGATCTCTCTTAAATTCTCTCATCTTTCCATCATCAATGACTTCTTCGAGTCATGGTAGCGATGAAGATTTTCTGGAATCCTTGGGGATTTCTCTTGACGAAATCCGTGTGATAGCAGACGCCGACACTCATGCTTCTGTCACCGGTGTCTATGCCCAGGTCAGTTCCCTGTCACTCTCATTTATTTATTATTTGGGCCTTAGGCCAAATGGTGAAAATTTTGGGCCTCTATGGCTTGATTGTGAATTTTCGGGCCTTAGGCCAAATCGTGATTTCTTGGGCCTCTATGGCCAAACTGTGAAGAGAAAGACAAATTTTATTTTCCTGCACTTACCGTCTTATTAGTATGCATGCTAGGAGAGAATTAAGACATTATCCTTAGTAAGGAACTAAAGAATAATCTTAAGCCACTTTACCTTTTAGGATTCATACATTAGGCTGGATGTAGGCGAGTCCTCTGTTGCTGAGATCCCAATTGACATACTTGACCACAACAACCCGGTCGGAGCCATCATCAGTCCCTCTCATCTGGACTTTTTAAGACATCTTGAGCTGGGTCGGCAGAATTACAAGAGCCTACTAGGTGCGCTGGCTGAGAGATGGTGGGACACCACCAACACTTTCCATTTCCCTTGGGGTGAGATGACGATGACCCCGACTAATTTTTTGGTGATCTCGGGGATTCCTTTTGGCACTCGGCCGATCGAGCTGTATGACGACTGGAGGACTAAGGTCACCCCTGATCGGATGATGGAGCTGATAGCGATTGACCTGCCCCGAATTGTCAACCCTAGCTCTTCTGCCCCTATTCTGAGTATTTCGAGACACTGGCTAGCCCTCCAGGCCCCCGACATTTATGCTAGACACAGGCAGGGAGGCTACTCAAGTAGCTAGATTCACTCTATTGCTGCTATTTGCTTCGACCTTCTGGTCTAACAGGAAAGAGAAGTTTAATCCTTCTATTCTGAAGAGTTTGGAAGACTTGGCCCATCTCACTGAGTATGACTGGGCCGGCACTATTCTGAGCTGCATGTATGATGATATGTGCGATCTGAGTCGAGGCCACTGTAAGCTCAGCGGGACCTACTATTTCTGGGAGGTAATGTAAAGAACATATCCTCATTCTGTGTTGTCTCTCTTTTTTTCTTTTTTCCACTGATTCTTTCCTTCGTTTTGCAGACTTAGGCTTTTGAGTATTTTCCCTACATCCGCCCAGAGCTGACTCATACTGATCTTGGATTAGGGTTGGTACCTTTGGCTTGGAGGTGGTACCGAGCAAATCACCGGTTTGTTCTACGCAAGAAGTCTTTAGGGGACCTGCGGACCTTCTTTGATACTTGTACCATGGAGCAGGTGAGTGCCTTTTAATTTTCCTTGAGTATGTGGAAATAAAAAGGATTTATTAACACATTTGCTTCTCTTACATAGGTTGAGGTGGGGGCGATGAATGCCCGACTCCAAAGTTTGATTGAGGCTGATCCCTATTTCCGACGATCAGAGGCCTTGTCTCGGCGATGGGTTATCTTGTCACATCCTGTCTTGAGACGCTATTATCTGGGTGAGAGAGTGGACTTCCAGATTAGGGGCTGCCGCTCCATTCCTCATCCTCCTCCTGAGGACATGCGAGCGGGCAAACAGATGATTCTTACCACGGCCCATACTGAGGGTATTCCGCATATGGAATTTATCCGGAGTGGGGTTTCTGATGCAGCCTATTGGATCTCGGCTTGACAGTCTTCCGAGGTCGACTCCTTCCCAGCCGCTTGGCACCCGTTCTTCTCGGGCTTTAGGCCCCTCGGCCAGGACTCCAAGGAGGAGGCCTACGACCCATCCCTCTTCTTCCACTCCGGTGGAGGGTCCATCTCGGGCTGGCCCTAGCCATTCGGTTGGTGCTTTCAGGGTTCCCTGGGCTATTTTAGAGGCTACCGGGCCAGTTCATCCGGGCTTGGCCAATTTGCACCTTCCATACAGCATTCCCTATTACACTCCTGATGGTACGTCGTCTCTCCGGGAGGTCTCTCTGGGGAATGTGAATCGCCTAGCTCTTCCTCCTGATGACATCACTGAGGTACAGATTAATAAAACTTTCCCAAAAAGGATTCATAAGACTTGATACTGACTTAAAATTTTTTTTTTTTTTTTAGGTTCCCGTCGGATTAGTCAGTCAGATGATGGAGCTAGTTCTCGGTATGCAGGAGGAACTAACTTCAGCCTGGACTCTGCGGGCCTTCGATGATCAGAGGAGTAGGAGGCCCCGCCACTGATAGATGCTAGATTTTCTGCTTTCCTTTGTTATTTTTTTTTTGTATTTTCTGTACCGAACCTCGGCCGTATTTCTGAACTTTGGCTATGTTCCTGTACTGAACTTTATTTGTACCTGCACTTGGTTAGTAACGAAAAAAATATGTATGCACGACTATGAATAAAAAAAAAGGATTTTGCTTCAACAAAACATCTCTCTTTTTTTTTCTTTTAAAATTGAAGAGGACCCTTTTTTTTTTTTTTGGAATTTTATCTCAAATCTATGCAAATAAAATTATTATTATTATTATTATTATTATTATTTTTTGCGTGCCCGCCTCGTCTGGGCGGGCGTGCCCGCTTAGGCTGGGCGGGCGGGTGCAGCCGCCCTCGGGCACGTCTTTCTATATAAAAAAGCTGTTTCAGTCAGTTTTTTTTTTCTCGCGATTCGTGCTAGAAAACAGTTCTCCACAATTTTTCTCTCTTCTCTTCTCCTTTTTTTTTTTTTTTTTTTTTAAGAAACATGAATCCCTTTTACAACCATAGCATGCACAGCTGGAGTAGGAGTCTTTCCAAAGTCGAAAAGATCAACCTAGGAAGGTACGGTCTTTCTCCTATTGTTACTCTTAGGGGTGTAGTGATTGATTGGGATTTTTTTCGGGCCTGTATTAAACTTTGGGACCCTGAAACCCACGTTTTCCGATTTGGGGCGATGATGGAGGAAATGTGCCCTCTCTTTGAGGAGTTTTGTGCCATTATAGGGTGTGACCCCAATGCCCCTTTGGTCAAGCATGAGGTAAAAATTGGGTATGTTAGGTCATTTGAAACCCTATTTCGGTTTAGCCGACCCCAAGCCAAGGCTATGATCGTTGATGACCAAAAAGCAATTCTACTGCCTCTGATTGACGAATTCTCAGAGGCTTGCCTAGATGACCCAAACCGGATGAGGCTGAGGATGCGGGCCTTGGTTTTTTGTTTATTGGCTGGCTTCTTGTTTTGGGGATTTGCGCCTCTGCCCCATGGTTCGGCAAATGGAGGATATGGGTTGTATTGGTAGCATTGTGTTGGTAGAGACTATTAGAAGTCTTGACAGGGCTGCTTTAGGGTTTGATGACTGGACAATTTCTCCCATTATTCTCCAGGTATCTCTCCTTATTATCTCCCCTCATCTTTTTTCTTTTTTTTTTAAATCATTCCCTTGTAATAGAAAGGATCCATTACTCAGGTTTGGTTGAAGGACCACCTTCAAGTGGTTGCTGCTCCTACTCTCTTGCCTTATAGCCCCACTCAGTATCGCATGAGGAAGATTTTGATCACACACCCCACTACTGATGCATGGACTTCATGGTTGATTGAATTGGGTCCAGATGAGATACTGTGGTTCATCTCCTGATATAACATCAACCGTTTTATCTAGGTTAGCTTTCGTCACACTCGGGTTTACCTTCTGGGCCTTACACATTGTACTTGGTACTGTGCTTCGCGCGTCTTGAGACAGATGGGGATAGATCAGACTGTTCCGATTATGGATGACATTTCCGCTGATTCAGCCATCACCCCAGGTGTTACCCGAGCCGTTCTTAGGGCTTGGGTTAGAGATCACCATATGGTTAGGCCCCTACCTAGTCTTGCCAGTATTCAGACTTCTCCTGAGTATCGAACCTGGTTCATTGCCACTGTCTGGCCAATTGAGAGACCAAGGAGGACTGCACTGCTGAGTGCACTCGAAGGTTGGGTTCAGGTTGACGCTGATGATGAGGTTGGGACTGGTGAGGAAATTGTGTTGGCTCCTCGGACAGGCGAGAGTTTGACAGCTAGGGATGACTTGGAGGATGTTGCTCCACGGAGGAGACGGGACACCTAGAATCCTTCAGGCTTTTGGACTTTATCGTTTTTTTTTTTTTTTTTTGACTTTTGTTTTGGCTTTGGATTTTGGATGTAGTTTTGCCTTTTGGGCTTTTTATTTGAGACTTTGGCTTAGACTTTATTATTTATTGAACTCTTTTGCTTTCTGCTTGATTTGAACTGCTTGCTTGAATTATGAATGTCATTTGTCTTTTAAGCTTTCCAAGCATTTTCCAACTTTATTTATTTAAGCTCTAATTTTTGCCTAAGTCGCCCTTTCGGGTTTTCAACTTAGCGAGCTACCCATTTTTGCCTAAGCCGCCCTTTTCGGGTTTTCGACTTAGCTGGTTTTCCTTTCTTTTTTTTTCATCTTTTTTTATTATCGGCAAAGAAGAAAGAATTATGAAATGCTTTTTTTTTTCAATGTTTAGACCGCGCCCAAAGAGGGCTGCCTACATATCTCCGATATATAATTTCTTTTTTCCAAAGAGATTCAGGTCTAATGTAGTTCATTTTACATTATGGAAATGATTACAATTTACACAAAATATCTTTTTAACTGATCTAAATTACATGGATTTGTGAATTCCAACCCATCCAAATCAGTCAAGATGACGGCTCCGCCTGACAATACCTTCTTCAACACATAGGGTCCAGCCCAATGAGGACGGAACTTCCCACGTGGATCTATGATCGGCTGTCTAATTTCCTTCAGGACCAAACAACCTTCTTCCAGTTTTCGGTCTTTGACCTTCTTATTAAAATACCGCGCCATTCTTCTTTGATAAACTTGAGTTTGGTGGATTGCTCGCAATCGCTTTTCATCCATACCCAAAAGCTGCAAATGATAATTCTCAGCCCAATCTGCTTCGCTGATCTGGCTTTCCCGGATAATCCTCGCCGACTGAACTTCCAGCTCAATAGGCAACACTGCTTCCATGCCATATACTAAGGAATACGGGGTTGCCCCAGTAGGCGTCCTGATTGAAGTCCTGTATCCCCACAAGGCATTTGGCAATTGCTTGTGCCAAGCTCTATGCTTTTGAACCGTCTTTTGCAAAATGACTTTTATAGCCTTGTTTGCAGCCTCTACTGCCCCATTTGTTTGTGGACGATAGGGTGAAGACTTATGGTGCTGAATCTTTTTTTGCTTCAGTAGGTCCGAAAATTCACTTTGAAAGTGAGACCCGTTGTCAGTAATGATCTCAAATGGTGTTCCATACCGACAAAGGATGTTGGTACGAACGAACTGTGCTGCTTTCTTAGCATTCAAGACCGAATAGGAGACTGCCTCAATCCACTTAGTAAAATAGTCAACAACAACCAGAATGAATTGATGGCCATTGGAAGCCTTTGGATGGATCTTTTCGATCACGTCTATGCCCCAAGTTGCGAAAGGCCAGGGCGAAGCAATGGGATTCAAATTGATCGGAGGCCGCTTTTACAGCTTGGCAAAAATTTGACACTCATGGCACTTCCGCACGTGCCTCACGCAATCTGCATTCATGGTCGACCAGTAATAACCCAGGTTCATAATTTTTCGAGCCAGAGCTATCCCGTGCATGTGTGGCCCGGACTCCCCATTATGTACGGAATCCATGATGGTGTGAGCTTCTTCCTCATTGACGCACCTCAGGTGCAGGCCATCCCAACTTCTTTTATACAGAACTCCCCCAGTAAGGAAATATCCAGATGCTAACTGTCTCAATGTCCGTTGATTAGTCTTGGTGGATCCCTCCGGGTAGGCTTCATTCTGAAGATAATTCTGTATATCCCAATACCAAGGCTTATCATCGACTAGATGCATGACATGTGCTGGCTGTTTCTGTAGCCGGACTGTCAGAGGTCGAATGACTTGATCTCCCTCTACATTAACCATGAAAGCTAAAGTAGCCAGCGCATCGGCAAACTGATTTTTGGCTCGCGGCAAGTAGTGAAAGGATAATTCCTCAAACTGCTGAGCTAATTCGTCCAAGCGTCGTAGGTAAGGAACCAAACGCTCTTCCTTAATTTTCCATTTCCTTAGAGCTTGAGAGACTATCAGGTTGGAATCTCCGAAAACCCTAAGGATTTTTATTTCTTTCTCTAGGGCCGCTTCTAACCCTTTGATGCAAGCTTCATACTCGGCTTCGTTGTTGGTACAGTCGAAATCTAGTTTGACTGCAATTGGGACATACTCTCCACAAGGAGTTTTGAATACGACACCAACCCCATTTCCATGGTAGTTTGAAGCTCCATCGAAGTACATCTCCCAAACTTCACTTTCCAAGCTTAACAAGTCTTCATCAGGAAATTCTACCTCTGGCATCTGGTCTTCGACCGGTAATTCTGCTAATTGGTCAGCCAAGGCTCCACCTTTTACTGCCTTCCGTTGTACAAACTTTAAATCATAAGCTGCGAGCACTGATACCCACTTAGCCATCTTACAGTCAAGAACCGGCCTCTCCATAAGGAATTTCAAGGGGTTCAATTCAGAAATGACATAGGTCGTGTAAGACGAGAGGTAGTGCTGCAGCTTTGTATAGGCCCACACTAGAGCCAGACACAACCTCTCTATCTTGTTGTATTTTAGCTCATATTCCAGCATCCTCTTACTAAGGTAATACACGGCATTTTCTATCCTTGTGTCTTCTGCTTGTTGAGCTAGCATTGCACCCATCGCTTCTTCTGTCACCGATAGGTATAATAACAAAGGCTTTCCTAGCCTTGGTGGCTGTAAAACTGGTGGGGATAGCAGATATTGCTTGACTTGGTTGAAAGCTTTCTGGCAATCCTCATTCCATTTAACCGTTACTCCTTTCCTGAGTAATTTGAAGATTGGACCACAAGTATCGGCCAACTGATTAATGAACCGGCTGATGTACTGTAGCCTTCCCAGGAAACCCCGAACTTCTTTTTCCGTCCTTGGTGCTGGCATTTCTAAAATGGCCTTGGCTTTTGAAGGGTCAATCTCTATGCCCTTCCGACTGACCATGTGCCCTAGAAATACTCCGGATGTAGCTCCAAATAGACATTCTGCCGGGTTAAGCTTTAAGTTGTACTTTCGAAGTCTAAGGAAGAACTTCTCAAGTGCTGTTGTATGTTCTTCAGCTGTTTTTGATTTGACAACCATGTCGTCCACATACACTTCGACTTCTTTGTGAATCATGTCATGGAAGATGGTTGTCGCCATTCTTTGATAGGTTGCCCCGGCATTTTTGAGCCCAAAAGGCATGACCCTGTAGCAGTAGGTTCCCCACTCTGTGATGAATGCCGTTTTCTCTTTGTCTGGCAAATGCATCATTATTTGGTTGTACCCGACAGCGAGATCAGTCAAGGAGACCATCTCGTGTCCGGCCATACGGTCCACCAACAAGTCAATGTGCGGTAGGGGGAAGTCGTCCTTCGGACATGCTTTATTCAAATCCCGGTAATCCACACACATCCTGACTTTTCCATCCTTCTTAGGAACGGGCACAATGTTTGGTAACCATGTCGGGTAAGCAATGGGCTCTATAAACTTGTTCTCCAGTTGCTTGGCAACTTCCTCTTTGATTTTCAAGGACCATTCTGTCTTCAGCCTTCTAAGCTTCTGTTTCACTGGCTTAGCCTCAGGGTATACCAGAATCTTATGCACCACTATTGCTGGGTCGATTCCCGTGATGTCACTTGACTTCCACATGAAGCAATCAGCAAATTTCTTCAAACATTCACTGACCTGTTCCCTGTTCATACAATCAGATGCAATGTATGTATGTTCATTTTCTTCTCTGCCAATCATTATTTTTTCCTTTTCATTTTTTATTTCATTTATTTGATTATTTTTTCTTGGAAATGCTTGGAAAGATAGACACGCAGGGTAGTCAAGAATTTGCAAGCCTTTATTGATTATGACGGAATCGTCTTCAAAAATTACATCGAATTTGAAATCTGGATCTTTTAGATCCGACACAGACGACTCAGAACTGGAACTAGACTCTGACTCGGTTTCAGACTCAAGGTCAGACTCGAACTCAGTACAGGACTTTGTTACAGATTTTGACTCTTGGTTTGACTCGGGAGGGGGGCTATCAGCAGTGCGATCTTCCTCGGCGTACCAGTTGGTGAGAGGTCCTCCGCTTGGCTTGATCAGGTTGAACAAATCTCGATTCTCGTCACTTCCGGTGATAACCGCAACCTCGTTAAAGAGACTAGGCTGCATGAAGTCTTCCGCCTCCAGTTCAGTTATGGTTTCGGGCTTGTTGCCCCAGACATCCGAGAATATCTCTAACCTAGGCAGCATCTTCTTAGCAGCCGGGCAGCGGAATGGTTCTTGGAAACCACGATAAGGAATCGGTTCTCCTGGTTTGCAGAAACAACCATTCAGAGTCAAGAGGTAAGGCCGCATCTGTATACTCTCCTTCCTTCCCCTTCTACCTCTTTCAGCCCGGTCCTCGTCAGTAGGCTTGTCGCCTAGTCCATAGGTCCCCTCATTCACCGGACACTCCCAGGCTTGCAGTGCGGGGTATGTTTTTCCGGATCTTGCCATAATCATTCCTGGCAGATAGGACATTTTCAGCATCAGAGACACTATGCAGTTTATTTGCACTGTCCCGAAATCAAAGAGAATTCGAGAGCTTACAGTCTTTCCCTCTATGAATTGCACGGTGTCATATTGAAATCCAGAAAGGGGTAAATTGGCAGTTTCAGGGTTAACCTCAAAAAGAGGCTAGCCCTTTGGCTTTTTCAGCTGGCTGTAGTCATCCCCTTGAATGGTGATGACTTTGTCCTCATAGGGAAACTTGACCTTTTGGTGCAGGGATGAGGGTACTGCCTTAGTGTGATGTATCCAGGGTCGGCCCAGAAGCAGGTTAAAGCTAGTCGGTACATCAATCACCTGGAACGGGACTTCCATCACAGCCGGCCCAACTGTTAACTTTAGCGTAGCGACCCCCAACACTTCCCTCCGGGTACTGTCGTAGGCCTTCACTATCTGGTCCGATGGAGTGAAATCTGTTTCTTCCAACCCCAGACAGCTGGCTACCCTTAGTGGGCAAACGTTTAGTGCTGACCCATTAACAATGAGAACCATGGGCACAGTTTTGTCTCTGGTCTGGACGGTGACATACAGGGCATTATTATGACTGCCTCCCTCCTTGGGTAAGTCGTCATCAGAAAACCCAATGCTCTGCATCTTAGACGATTGGGTAAGGGTGGATACTAGCACTTCGGGGCTAACCTCCACTGATGTCTGAAGTTGACTCAAAGCCTTGCAAAGAGCTTGGCGATGAGGAAAGGATGATGCTAGAAGTTCCCAGATTGATACCCTAGCTTGTGTCTTTTTTAGCTGTGCAAGTACCGGGTCTTCCTTTAGCTCCTCTGCCCTCTGGTAGGGCTTACTTCGGATCTTGTCCAAGACTAACGGTTCATATTGTCTCCCGCTCCTGGTTATAGCATCAAGCTCTTCGGTTAGGTCATTCAGATCCAAGACACAGATGTTATTCATTTCTAGGAACCGTTCGAAAGGATCGATCAGTTCCTGGTCAGCAACAATAGCATTTACCCCATGATTTGGTAAGGGATTAGTGCTAATGTTTGGTTTACTTCTTGGAATAATAGAGCCGTTATCCACCAAGTCTTGGATACGGTTCTTAAGTGTCCAACACGCTTCAGTCTTGTGCCCATACCCCTGATGGTACTCACAATATTCATTCGCTTTGTAATTTCTTGGTAATGGGTTTGGTGGTGGCCTTGCTTCCAAGGGCTTGATGTAGTTGGCCTTAACAGCCTCTCAGAAAACCAAAAGGATTGGCATCCCGAGATCAGTATAGGTTCTTCTGGACTGATTGCCATTTCTCATGTTCCCCACACACAAAGGGTTAGTGGGGGTGATGCTTGCCACTTCGTGGACTTTACTAGCTTGGCTAGGTTTCTTGTACTTTGAGGTTCCTGAGTCTTCTTTCAGTTGCCCCATTTGAATCAGATCTTTTACCTTCGTAGCAGTGGCAATGAGCGACTGGAATGTTGGTAGATACTGGTCTGTAATTGCTGTTGGTAGACAGGTTGCAGGTTCTTTATTATTATGTCCACCTGTTCTTATTCAGAGGGCCGGTTAATCATCTGAGCGGCCTTGGCCCTCCACCTCGTAAGGAACGAGGAAAAGGGTTCATTGTTTTTCTGCTTGGTGGTTTCTAGTTCTCTTCGAGTGACATCCACCTCCATGTTATAGTGATACTGTGAATTGAAGGCATTACAGATGTCTTCCCATGTTTTCATCTTAGAGCGGTCCAAGTTGACAAACCATCTTAAAGCAGCACCCGTCAGAGATTGTTGGAACAACTGAGCAAGGAGCTCGCTGCTCAATCCAAATGGGTTAAGGGCACCCACATACATTTTCAAATGAGTTTTAGGACAAGTGGTTCCATCGAATTTGTCCATGTTCGGCATTTTGAATTTGGTTGGTAGTCTTGCCTCAGGGAACAAGGACAAGGAGTCCATGTCCACCACTTCCTTGTGGGTTTTGAGAGCAGTGATATATCTTTCCAGGAGTTCTAGCTTCTCTCTCATTCTCTGAGCTTCCAGCTCAGCAGCAGTTTTGGAGGGCACATCATCCAGGTTTAGGGTAGGGTTCGTCGGTCGAATTTCCATTACCATTCCCATTACCCAACTCAGCTATCAGGGCGGCCCTTTGGGCGGCCAGGGCCTCATTCATTCTGGTCTCCATTCTGGCCTCCAATTGTTCAATGAGGGTTTGGATATCAGCAAGCGATGCCATTGGTGTAGGTAAAGCTGTTGAAGTTGTAGGTGAAGCTGGTGTAGCTGGTGAAGCTGGTGAAGCTGGTGATAGTACCGTAGGTGTGGCTGGCACAGATGTGGGCACTTGGATCGTGGGCACCTGTAAGGATAAGGGTAGCTGGATTAAGTACGGTGGTTGGTGTATCAGGGTGACTGATGTAGATTGACTCTTTTGTCCAATTGTGCATGAATGAGAAGAGTGTTTCATACTCTCTTTGTGTTTACCTCATGTTTATGATATGTCGTGAATGCGCATAACAACACGTCATAATCTATTTAATGGTATGGCTCACATCATTGGGTGCATACAGTCCTAAAGGATAGGTTCTATAGGCTATGACTCAAATAGAGAATCGGCTTATAAGGGACCCTTGAACCTTGAGTATGGATATACCTAACCACATGTGAAACAAAGAGTTTCGCGTGGGTCCAATGGTACGCATACTCATGGGCCACCCCCAAAAGGATTAGGGGCGGTTTGCGGTAACAGGGAGGACGCTTTGGCTGTCCGTCGACATAATCAATGAGACCTGCCGATCAGCGCTACTTGCTATCCAGACTTAGAAGTTTGAACAGAGAGAGAAGAAATTCATTTGAAATTCATTTTTTATGCAATGGAGAAAAGGATTCTCAATCGTGCAAATAAATCAACAAATTTAAATGTCTTAATCAAATTTGTCAATTAAGTTCAAATTTCCTCTCATCGAGTATTCTTAAAGAAAGAACACTCGATTTATGTCAAGGTACCCAAAACAAAGCATAGTAAAATAATGCCCTAAAGAAGGGCAGGTTAGTTTATTCAACAATTGTAGTCCACTTTTATGCAAAAAATTACATAAGTCGTCCCCAGTGAAGTCGCCAAACTGTGAACCCCTCCCCAAAACATCAAGCATATGAATGCATGTGACTAAGGGTAGAAATGCATGTGGATGTATGAATCGCCACCTTGTTTAATTATTTTAGGGTAAACTAGGAAAAACCCTAAGTGACTCCAATTTTAATTAACCTAGTTACTAGATTAATTAACCCAATGTTAAGGCATGGTCTACGAACCCGAGGTGGATCCCGAGACTATGTCATGCTGATGAACTAACCCAAAACCATGAATGCTTTGCAGGGTAAAATGATGTAATTGGACCAATGAAAATGCTTATGTGATTTCGACTTGTTGCTCGGGGTTAAATCCCAAACGTGCCTACGTACTTCCGTTTGAATGGAAGATCAAAGTCAACGTAGTTCGATAGGCCTCTTTTAGAGGGCTTTGAATGGGTATGCTTTATGCATGAGTGTGTGTATGCTTTGTGCATTTTGTTTAGGCATTTTGCCAAAGAGTTGATTGATTTGATTGTTTCAGGCATTTTATACCAAAAACATTGATTTTAATGGCTTTTAGCTAAAAAGATTGATTTAGGCAATTGTTGCCAAAAATTGATGTGATTTAGGCGATTATCGCCAAAATGCTTGATTTTAAGGCTTTTAGCCAAAATGATTTGATTTAGGCAAATGTTGCCAAAAATTGTTGATTTTAAAGCTTTTAGCCAAAATGATTTAATTTCGGCAAATGTTGCCGAAAAAAATTTGGTTATTCTTACTTATAGGCAATTTGTTTGCCTAAAGTAATTAAATGAACTACAATATAGGCAATTTAATGCCAAAGGAACGTGATTAATTAAGGCCTTTTAGTCACAATTATTGATTAATTGGACTTAAGCCGAAAATTGTTCGAAATAAAGGCAATCATACCATAGCCATTGATAGACTAGATATTTTAAGCCAATATTGTCGGATTTTAAGCTTTAATACCACGATTATAAATTAAACGGGCATTTAGCTTAATCATATTTTAATTGAGGCAATTTATTTGCTTAATTGATGATATGAATGCATTTATGCAATTGTAGAATTAGGAGGAGTAGAAAAGAAACATGCATGAAGTGTTAAAATTAAATAGGCAGAATTTAATTTGCGTACCTGATTTAATCGACGGCCACTTCTTAACTCCAGGTTAAGCTCCTCGTTAAGGGAATATTAATTAATTTAATTTTAAATGACCAAATAAAAAAACAAGAAAATAATAAAGCTGAATAAAAATGCAAAAAAGCAGTAAAGAATCGCAAAGAGCGTGAGGGAGAAGGAGCGTCCGTCAACACAGACTGAGTGAGTCAAAACGGAGGCCCCGGGGCCAATTTTATAGAAAAAAAAGAAGACCCGAGGGCGATCCTGCCCGCCTTGGAGGGCGGGCGTGCCCGCCCCAGTGGGGCGGGCGTGCCTGCCCTTGAGGGCGGGCTGGATTTTTATCAAGGGGACTCTTCCAACTTTCTGTGAGAAGCTGTATTCCATGCCATTAATAGAATTTTTGCAAGTGTATGAGATGGGGACCGCCATTAAAGACAAGATAGAGATGATAAAAAGTATGGGAATCGTGCTGGAAATTTCAACAAGTCCGGGTTCCAAAGGCCAAGTTCATCTGCCAAGACCTTGAATGCCAACAAGAACACAACAACTGCCACTCTAAATGTGAGAGCCACTAATGTTCCACTAAGAAGATTTTCCAATTTCGGCACTCCTCCCTCTAGATTGTTTCTATTACGACCGCTCGCATCAAGACCTCCTCCAACACCTTGTTTTCCCCCCGGAGAAAGTCAAAAGGTTTATTGTTTTGATATGTATGTTTATTTTGGAAAAGTGGTGATAAAAACCTCTTTTTGGATATGCGGTGCCGATAAATCGGTCTTATAAATTGTTTTGAGTCGCCACCCATTATTTCGGCAATGGGACCGTTTTCAATTTTATTTTTTAAAAAATGACTTCATTTAACCCGATTTTATTCAAGGCCCTTTTATTTTAGAAAACTGGTCAGGCGTACCAAGTACGATTCTAGGTAAGGGAATTAGGTACGTCAGCCCGTTGAAAGCCGACGCCCGGAAAACCGGCCTCTTTTAACCTACGATTTCTAATTGATTTTATTTTTAGAAAAGCCAATTATTTAAACCCAACCCAAATAAATCGAACCGAGTTCCTATATGGAAAATTATTTAATCGTCCCAAAAAAGTTCATCTATTGCATCCATTCATAAATTAAGCATCACATCCATCATTCATCCACCATATACATCAAATAAAAATTAAAAGACCCGCTCTTGCCTTATGGTTAAAGGCGGGCCACAAACCGAATTTAATAATATAATTAATGATAAACAATAAGAAATAAATCCTAAAAATCTCATAATCATCAATAATTAGTTGGTTTAGTTTGATTAAGACTCAGTTTGCCCATAATTGATCATTTTCCGGGTTAGGATTAAAATCTATTTAATGAAATGAAATTAAAATAAAATAACCAAAAATAAATTGAAACTAGGAAACAGTCGTGTCACGCGGGTGTTCTATGGAAGAACAGTCGCGTGGCGCAACTTTTGTTCTTTATTCTGGAACCTATAAAAGTTGCGTCACGCAGCTGTTCTATGAAGAACAGTTGCATGACGGAACTCTATCATATTACTGGTACTTAGAACAGTCGCGTCACGCGAGTGTTCTATGGAGGACAGTCGCGTGACGGAACTCCTACCTACGTGACGGAACTATTTGTGACTTATTCCAAATCCTCAACTTTATTGATTATTTATTCAAGATATCACATTAAATACAAATATGAGGATAAAAGTATACTGGGTATACAAATAGCTGCGTCACGCAGGTGGTCCGGTCTGAATTAAAGACTTTTGGACATGAACAGCCGCGTCACGCAGGTAGTAGCTGCGTGACGCGACTGCTCTGGTCCACAACTACCTTTCAAACTACCTTTTTTACGTTTCTTTTTTGTTAACAGTGGTTTAACACAACTCAGAAATACTCAGAAATGGGCAAAATGGCGTTTAACCAATACCAAACTAACCAAACACTAGAAAAATGAGATTTTTAAGAGATAGAATATTAGAAATGAAAAAGAGAAGTTAGAATCGTTATCTAGCCCTCAGATTTGAGGATTGCATGCACTGAAGTTAGTTTAGAGATGTTGTATCACGATTCCAGAAGCGTGGTTATCAAGCAAACGTTTTTTTTTTCTTTTATCTTTTCTCTCTTTTGCTCTCTTTATCTTTTTTTTGTTTTTCTTTTGATTTCCAAAACCAAAAATGTCTGAGGGCTCGATCTTCCTCAAGTTTACTCACTTGAGTTCTTGGGGAAGAAAACCCTAGCCGTTTTTGTAAACTTAGGTTAAAGCTTTTCAATTTTTTAGAGCCAAGAATCAGAGAAAATGTCAAAAAGTCCCGTTTTTGCTGTGAAATGTTGTATTTATATGGCCAGGGCAACAGGGCAGTCGCATCACGCGGGTATAAGCTGTGTAACGCACCCGTAAACCTATGTGACGCGACTTACTTTTCGTACAGTTGCCGCGTATCCATACAAACAGTGCAGGTCGTTGCACGGGCGCGCGCCAGAGGTGGCAGTCCCGTTAGAGCTGCGTGACGCATCTAAGAGTGCCGTCACGTAGGTACTAGCTGCGTGACGCAGCCCTAACACGGGTCAGGCTCCTTTGGGCGGTTTGATTCAATTTTTTGTTCAAACACTTCCGATTTATCATGATACCTTGGCCCTTGTCCTCATATCATCATTGGGTCAGGTGGAGGCATAAAATCACGCGTCAACAGTTTGCCCCCCCACTTTATCATTAATTGTATAAACGATTAATGTTAAAGTGGTCCATTGACGCGCCTTTTATCAGGCAATCCTCTCGAAGCTCGGTTTGATCGGCTTGGAAAGATGCTGAATCAATCATCTGGTCACCTCCTAAGCTCAGCTTGATCGGCTTCGTCGGTTTCCATCCAACATGTGAATGACTTCAAAGCTCGGTTTAATCGGCTTGGAAGACACCTTCGGGGCTCGGTTTGATCGGCCTGAAGGGTTTTGAAGATTTGGTCACCTTCTCAGCTCGGTTTGATCGGCTTCGTCAGTTTCCGTGAAATCTAAAGAGATATCCTCGAGACTCGGTTTGATCGATCACGAAAGATATTGATTTGATGATAAAGTCTTCAAAGCTCGGTTTGATTGGCTTGAAGGGCTTTGATCTGGCCACCTACTCAGCACGGTTTGATCGGCTTTGTTGGCTCCAGTCGGATCAGAAGAGACATCCTCGAGGCTCGGTTCTATCGGCCTGACAGATGTTGGTTTTGTCCTAGTCAACTTCGCAACTCAACATCGTTGACCGGGGAAGAAATTTCAAACAGCTTCGCAATACATCATCACTATTTGGCGGGAAAATTGAAATTGGCCTGATTAGCTTCGCAACAACACCATCACTAATCAGTAAACAGGATTGACTCAATCGGCTTCGCAATACATCATCACCGGTTGGCCTGAAAAATTGTTAAAAGAAAAAGAGCAATATCTGTGTACAAACAGACCTTGCTTTTTGTTAGAAAAATTTTGGGGCGTCACATGCCCCCATGCATTAATCATGAATTGTATAATTTGATTGATTTTAGCAAAAATTTTGCAAAAATTTAGGCTGAAATTTCCATGCATACCTTTTCGATGTAGTGGTTGAGAAAGAACTTACTTGAGGGTAATCCTGGCAATTTGATGTTCCTGCCCCCTGTGCGGTGAGTAGATAAAAATTGCTGAAGTGTACGAGCCGCATATCAATGTCGAATTGCCGAATTGGACCATTGTGGGCTTCTAAATGGACCGTACGGATCTTTTGGGCTTTGCAAGAGGATAATGGACCCGTCACTCTTTTTGGACTTTGAAAAGTGGGCTTGGGCCCATTGGTTGAAAAAAAATGGGCTTGGGCCCAGATATTTACTATAAGTAACTTCTTTCTTAATCAATTCATTTTCACTTATTCACAAACCCTAAGCAATAGAAAACTCTCTGAACTTTTCAACTGAAAAAGATGTCTCAGCTTCCTAAAATCCCTGCTTCTGCCTACACTCGGGAGATGGAGACTCTCGGGGCCCTACCCGATATCCCGACGTTCGATGGCGAGCCGGTGCTAGTGAGCCGGAATCCGTTGACTCCCGAGACACGACCGCTACAGCTTCTCCCGCTGCCTGGTACGGAGTTCCCGGTCAGATATGAGACGGCTGGATGCGCGGCTTTCAGTCCGAGGTAAGTACAAAAATTTCCTTTAATTTTACTAATTTTGATCCGTAGCTATAGTAAAAATTTTCAATTTTTGTGTTTAGGCCTGCGTCAACAGTCGCGTCATGCAGGTAGGAGTTGCGTGGCGCGGCTGTTCTTCCATGAACAGTTGCGTGACGCAGCTGTTCTAGAATGAACGGTTGCGTGACGCAACTGTTCGAGGCGCCAGAAACTCTAGCTTGCCTTGAACCTTAGAATCGACCCCTTTTGAACTGTGTTAGACCTTGATTTATTGACGTTTGATTGTTGATAGCTCTAGGCGATTTGGTTTTGCCCTGAAAATTGCATGAAAACAACACAAACATAGTGGAATTAGGTTGAAATCGAACTATTGCATACCTTCGACAGTTGCGTCACGCAGCTATTCTTTGGAAGAACAGTTGCGTGACGCGACTGTTCGTCAATGTGTAAGAGTCTTGAACAATTGCGTGACGCAGTTAGCGAGAGTGGTGTGGCGCGAATGCTGAGGTGCGCTACGCAGCTGTGCTTTTGAGTGCACAACTTGGGCAAAGCTGCGTGGCTCGACTATGTAGACGAGTGACGCGACTTTGTAGTTGCGTGACGCAGCTACGGTTCAAACCGAATTTTGGTTTTTATTCATTTTCTTGCCATATAAGAAGATAAATAATTGTTAGTATCGCATTTATTGAAATTGAAAAATTTTCTTACAGGTTAATCTGGCAAAGGCCCGCTCGGGTGGATCGGCTACTGATGCTTCCGCTTTTTGGGATTTGCTGGACCCTCCTATGCGGGCTCGAGTCGTTGTTGCTGGATTCGGGGACTACGCCGCATGATTGCGTCGTACCCAGCCTCGTTTTCCGCCCGCTATGCGATATGCACTGATGGAGCAGTGGAACGATTGTACACATACTTTCGTATTCGGGTTCGGCGAGATGACTCTCACACCCACGGACTATGCTGCGATTACTGGCCTGCGCTTCACTGGCCCGGTTCCCCCACTGGATGCTCGGTACCAGACGGCTGCTCTTGGAGCTCAGCTAGTCCATTCCCTGCTCGGTGTTACGACACAGACCCGATACACTGTGCAGGGGTGCATGTCTTATGAGACGGTCTTCCAGTTCTGGGCCGAGAGGATCAGGACCCGCTTGGAGGCTTGGAGGGAGCTGCCGGAGGAGGCCTGACCTGCTGCTCCTGCATATACTCGGGAGGAGAGGGAACAGGCTGCTCGGTCCTTCTTATTCTACATTATCTCATCTCAGCTGCTATGCACCTCCCAGAATAAGGGAGATCCAGCGGTGCTAGCATGTCTTCGGGATCTGAGCCAGGTCGGGTCCTTCGACTGGGCCACACTCGGTTTGGCTCATCTCTATCACGGTCTAGATGTCTGGACCCGTGGTAGCGGTGAGTCGAATTGGCTGTTCATCCGACCTCTGGAGGTAGAATTCTTTCACTCTTCACCTTTTTATTCATTATTAACAACCGTCCAACCAACTGATGTCATTCCTTTCTCTGCTGCAGGTATGGTCTTATGAGTACTGTATCTACCCGGGCGGTCCGAGCGGCGACTCTCCCGTCGAGTCCAGGAGGATTCCTCGCTATCTGGCCCACTGCCACCACACTTATGCCAGTGGTGAGGATCCCGAGTACTGGCGGAGCTTCCTTAACGATCGGGAGCTGTCTGATGTGAGTACAGGAAGAACCTCTGAATCTTTAGCTTATCTTTTTTTTCTTTTTTTTTTTTTGTTTATCTTAATACACAAGAAATACTGATTTCTGCTTCTTTTGTAGCTGTCCCTGACTCCATGGGACTGCGAGGCCTGGAGGACCTACCCGGGCCGAGAGGTGGCTGAGTTGCACACCCGATCGAGGCTGCTGATGCGCGGGTATTGGGCCGACCGGTATTTTCTCGGAGAGAGGGTCTTTGACACTCCAGTAGCTCCAGCACGGCAGAGGGTGCCTCATGCCCCTCCTCGGCATATTTGTCTGCTGGAGGGCTTGACCCGGGAGGACTTGGAGGTAGAGTACAGAGGCTTCTCGACGAACGATTTCCTGTCCGTCGGTGACTTCCCCTCTTACTTCGCCTCTTGGATGCAGGCACGGCTTCCCGAGGTCCTCGAGTACACCAGGTAACTCATCTGATCTTCAGTCTTATTTACTGTTATTACTATCTTCACTGTTTCAAATCACTGATACCATTATTTTCTCTGTAACTTAATGCAGGAGCGGAAGACGTACAAGACTGCGGCTCACTACCGAGCTGAGGCAGCGGCTGAGGCAGGTGGCGTGGCGGCTCCGGCTGGACCGGCCGGTGTAGTGCTGGGTGACGTGTTGTTCCCGCCTGGTATGGAGGTAGTGCTGGATCCCGGTCTAGGCCTTGGATCTGGCATCATCATCCTTGCTGATCTTCAGCAGGCTCCTCCTCCAGTGCAGCTGGACCCTGAGCACGCTACACACGTAAGTCATAAACCGAATTTACAAAGTTAGAAGCATTTTACCTGAGTAGTCTTTTAAATGGATATTCCTTGTTTGCAGGTGCCGGCCCAGAGATACCAGGAGATCTGCCAACGGTTCGGGTTTGCCCGATCCTACATTGGTCGGCTCTACTCCGAGCGGCACGAGTTGGTATGAACTTTACACATGTCTACCCCTTTTTTGCTTCTTATTATCTGGTAAACTTTCTTACATAAGTCTGCTTTTACAGGAGCTGGAGAATGGGAGGTTGCAGAGGCATCAGTCCCGTCAGTCCAGTGCCGTGAGCCGGCATCAGGCAGAGGTGGAGCAGCTTCGGACGAGACTGGAGGTGGAGGGGATCCCTCTAGATTCTTCTGATGAGGATGAGGATGGTTCTTCTTCCGATGGCACGCCACCGTCTCCACCCCATCCGACTGTTGCCGGTCCGAGCCGCAGGCGGCGGTAGTCCTACTCCACGTCTCCTCCATTTTTGGACATTTTAAACATTTTGAACATTCTATAGTGTTAGATTATTTTTTTGGATGGTTGTACAGTCATTTATTTTTATGATATTACTTATATTTTCACAACTTTTATTTTTATTATATGTTTATGTTTTACAACTATGAAGTCTTATTCCTGCAAAAATAACACAGAACACAAAATAATGGTGCCCCATTTATTCACAAAATGGTTCACCTTATTAGCAGCCAACGGACTAATTTATTGTAAATGAATAAATAAAAATGAAATAAATAAGTAAATAAAGAATAAAATAATGAATCCAAAATGACAAAATCAATTCATAAACAGGAGTGGATCGTAGTACTTACCTGACAGGGCGGTTAATGCAGTCATAAAGAATCACCCTCTTTATTGTACAAACCATCCTTGTTTAACGATGCGAGTTTAAATGCTTACCAACCCGAGCGGTCCATACATGAATGTCTTTTCAACTACTCTTGACAGTGGGCATTAAGTCGAGTGATGACCATGCTTCACTCACCGGTCCCTTTACCCTTCTATAAATGGGCGTTTCATTTCACTTTTCCTTCACATCCAAGATTCAAAACAAATCGGTTTCTTAAATAACCTTTTTCATGGCTTTCAGAAATCAAGTCTCAACTTTCGTCCAATCCATCTCTGATGACTTGTGGCAAATTCCCCCTATGGATCAACTTGCCTGGTTAAAGTATTTCAAAGATCTAAAACCTAATCATGGCTTCTTGTCTTGGCTCGTTACTCATTTTAATCCGAATACCATGGTTTTTCGGTTTGAAGACTCTGAAGTGACTCCGACCTACGAAGAAATTTGTGCCGTGATGGATCATCACCCTGATCAAGACGAAACTCCGACTCTTCCCCTAGGTCCTAGGTATAATCTATCTGAGATCATAGCCCTGTGTCCAATTTACCTTCCTGATGGCATAAACGTGGATCAAGGTCTTCCCTTGGAACCTTTCTTGAACAAGGTTTTGTGCACTGATCTACATCTTCCTTGGATCCGAGCTTGCTGCTTCTTGCTACTGAATGTGTATGCCATGAAGAATCGTCAACCCGGAAGTGGAGATTTCCGACTTCTGACCGTTGTTCGTGACATGCAATTGCACCATCGTACTGTCTTTATGATGATCATGGGAGAAACAATGTGTTGGGTCAGAGATATTGCCCTTCACATCACTGACTTCAATGTTCATCATCGTGGTTGTCCATTGCTATTGGAAGCCTGGGCTTTGGACAAATTAAGCCTAATTCCTCCTGTTCCTGCTCGCTTGATTCCGACCTACGGGGCTGCCATTTTTCAATCTCGGTCTCGGAGACGCTTCGATTTTGATGGTAACCCTACCATTCGGTGGACTTGTCCTTGGTGGAGGATTAGACTAGTCACGACTGGGAGTATGAATCTCAATTATGTGTTGTATGCCAGTCTAGACCGTTCCATGGCCTATTTCCCTGATAGGATCAGCCGTCAGTATGGGATGATACAGCGCGTTTCCGAAATTCACAACTTTGAGAGTGGTCTCATTACGCAGCATCTGCTGACCAATCTGGTTGACCGTTGGCGAGACCGAAACACCAGGTACCTAGGTGAAGGAGTGATGCAGAACACTGTGACACCCGAGTATGTGAACTGGTTTTACGCCTTATGATGGTGTTAGGTTCTGCAAGGATCAGTGTCTGATGGTAGCCCTTGTTGAAATAAATGCTATTATTGCTTTCTCTGTCTTCTTTTAAGCTCGAACTTTGAGCTCCTATTTAATGTATCTGCTTTCTTTGAATCAATGAATTTACTAGATCTGGCTTTATTAACTCCTGCTTTCTGCACATGTGAATAGACAACAAACTTTTTTCCTTTCGAAATTATTTGTTGTGTTAGTTATTTGGGCCTCCTGCCCTTGGGTTAATAAATGAAAGCTCATAAAGAAAAGATTATTCTACAAAGAC